>NC_060281.1:43426851-43590987 GCF_021613505.1 Equus quagga
AGGACTGTCTGAGAATAGGTTAGGTTCTAAGCTCTAAGTTTTTACTACAATATCTAATACACAGTATTTTGTTCCAACAGAGCAGATACTCTATACTTAAATCTTCATGGATTAGAAAACTCATGCCAGTAGCCACTCAAATGATGTTGCCGTGCCACACACGGTTTTCAGAATTAAATGACAGACACAGTAAAATGACTCAAAACACTTAATAATTGGGCATATTGATATTCTCTAGAAAATCTTTTGGCCTAGTTTAGAAATTACCAAAAGGACACAATCAAGTGAGGTCTACAAATCGACATCTCAAAGGATTCCTTTGTCGATTCCTTAAGAACGACTTAATATACACGGCACATGCTCAGACATTTAGAAAAGGGAGTAGCATTGGGATTTCCATACCTTCTGTAATCACAGAATCCACCTCTTACTCTGTACTCTGTACGTCAAAATTTGTAACTTCAGATATGCTTATGCAGTACGGGCATACCTGGGAGATAGTTCAGGTTCATTTCCAGGCTACCACAATAGAGCAAATAGGCAATAAACTGAGTTACACGAATTTTTTAGTTTTCCAGAGCATATATAAAAGTTATGTTTACACTATACTGTAGTTTGTTAAGGATGCAATAGCATTATGTCTAAAAATATAGTGTATATATCTTAATTAAAAAATACTGGGTGGGGCCAGCCCAGTGGCATAGCGGTTAATTTTGCACACTTCACTTCTGCAGCCCAGGGTTCGCGGGTTCGGATCCTATGTGCAGACCCACAGACTGTTCATCAAGCCATGCTGCAGCGGTGTCCCACATACAAAATAGAAGACTGGCATAGATGTTAGCTCAGGGCAAATCTTCCTCAAGCGAAAAAAAAAAAAAAGATTGGCAACAGATGTTAGCTCAGGGCAAACTTTCCTCAGCCAAATAAATAAACACTTTACTGCTTAAAAATGTTAACTATCATTTGAGCCTTCAGCGAGAGAGAATCTTTTTGCTGGTGGAGGGTCTTGCCTCCATGTTGACGGTTGCTGACTGACAGGGTGGTGGTTGCTGAAGGGTGGGGTGGCTGCAGCAATATTTTAAAATTAGAAAATAAAGTGTGCCACATCAATTGACTCTTCCTTTCCTGAACAACTTCTCTGTAGCATGCGATGCTGTTTGATAGCATTTTACCCACAGTAGAACTTCTGTCAAAACTGAAGTCAATCCTCTCAAACCCTGCTGCTGCTTTGTCAACTAAGGGGATGCAATATTCTAAATCCTTTGTTGTCATGTCAACAATCTTCACAGAATGGTCCCTAGATTTCATCTCAAGAAACCACTCTCTTTGCTGATCCATAAGAAGCAACTCCTCATCCACTGAAGTTTCATCATGAGATGGCAGCAATTCAGTCACATCTTCAGGCTCCACTTCGAATTCTAGTTCTCGTGCTATTTCCACCACATCTGCAGTTCCTTCCTGAACTGAAGCCTTGAACTTCTCAAAGTCATCCATGAGAACTGGAATCAACTTCTTCCAAACTCCTGTTAACGCTCATATTTTGACCTCTTCCCATGAACCATGGATGTTCTCAACGGTATCTAGAATGGTGAACCCCTTCCAGATGGCTTTCAATTGACTTTGCCCAGATCCATCAGAAGAATTACTGTCGATGGCAGCTTCAGCCTTACAAAATGCATTTCTTAAATAATAAGACTCGAAAGTCAAAATTAGTCCTTGATCCATGGGCTGCAGAATGGATGCTGTGTTAGCAGGCATGAAAACAACATCCATCTCACACATCTCCATCAGAGCTCTTTGATGACCGGGTGCATTGTCAATGCGCAGCAATATTTTGAAAGGAATCTTTTCTCCTGAGCAGTAGGTCTCAACGGTGGGCTTAAAACATTCACTAAATTGTGTTGTAAACAGATGTGCTGTCATCTAGGCTTTGTTGTTCCATTTATAGAGCACAGGAGGAGTAGATTTAGCATAATTCTTAAGGATTAAAATCCCTAGGATTTTTTGGAATGATAAGTGAGCACTGGCTTCAACTTAAAGTCACCAACTGCATTAGCCTCTAACAAGAGAGTCAGTCTGTCCTTTGAAGCTTTGAAGCCAGGCATTGACTTCTCCTCTCTAACTATCAAAGTCCTAGATGGCATCTCCTTCCAATAGAAGCCTGTTGTGTCTACATTGAACATCTGTTGTTTCATGTGGCCCCTTCATCAATGACCTTAGCTAGATCTTCTGGAGAACTTTCTGAAGCTTCTGCATCAGCACTTGCTGCTTCACCTTGCACTTTTATGTTAGGGAGACGGCTTCCTTTCTCAAACCTTGTGAACCAACCTCTGCTAGCTTCAAGCTTTTCTTCTGCAGCTTCCTCACCTCTCTCAGCCTTCACAGAATTGAAGAGAGTTAGGGCCTTGCTCTAGATTAGGCTTTGGCTTAAGGGAATGTTGTGGCTGGTTTGATCTTCTATCCAGACCATTGAAACTTTCTCCATATCAGCAATAAGGCTGTTTCACTTTCTTATCACTCTTGTGTTCACTGGAGTAGCACTTTTAATTTCCTTCAAGAACTTTTCCTTTACATTCACAGCCTGGATGTTTGGTACAAGAGGCCTCGCTTTTGTCCTGTCTCAGCTTTTGATATGCCTTCCTCACTAAGCTTAATCATTTCTAGTTTTGATTTAAAGTGAGAAACGAGAGACTCTTCCTTTCACTTGAAAACTTAGAGTCCATGGTAGGGTTATTAATTAGCATAATTTCAATATTGTTGTGTCTCAGAGAATAGGGAGGCCTGAGAAGAGGGAGAGAGATGTGGGCAAAGCAGGTCAATGGAGCAGTCAGAACACACAAACATTTACTGATTCAGTTCACCATCTTATACGGGTGTGGTTCACGGCACCCCAAAACAATTACAATAATAACATCAAAGATCACAGATCACAACAAATATAATAATAATGAAAAAGTTTGTGATATTGTGAAATTACCACAATGTGACAGAGACACAAAGTGAGCAAACGCTGTCGGAAAAATGACGCCCATAGACTTGCTCAATGCAGTGGTGCCACAAACCTTCAATTTGTAAAAAAACAAAATATCTGCAAAGCTCAATAAAACGATGTATGCCTGTATGTGCACAAGTCTGATTTTATCCCCTCTCCAGGACTCCTCTTTTCAGGGGACCTTCAGATGACACCAGCCTATCTAAAGACAACCGCAACCATATGGCATATCCATCTCTATGGAGGAAATAAGTTCACACCTAGGAGTATCTGATTTTGGCAAATTAAATTAAGAAAGTTCACAGAAGTCTGAAGGTGCAGAGTATTCACAAAGAATTCCAGACTTCAAAGTAACTGGATAATAGACCTGGAGAGAACACAATACATATTTACCAGTATGACATCTGAAAAACCACTCAGACAGGAAGATGGCTAGCCTAAAAGTCAATATTACACTTTCTTAACCAGGTGAAAAGAATAATTAATATACCATTGAGTACAGGATGGCTGAGAACCTACAAAAGCAGTTCATTATGTAATTCCAGAATCAGAATTATTGTTCTGGGGCTTAGAGTAGGGAGCATCCAAACTTGCCCTCGGGAAGCAGTAGAGGATTGATTAAAAGCCCTGGAGCAAGTGGTCCTGATTCAAATCCTGGCTCCACTTCGTCCTAGGTATCTGACGGGGGCAAATTTCTTCTCTGAGTTTCCTCATCTGACCAATGTGGATAAAATAATATCCACTCCATCGGGTGGTGAAGTTTCAATGTGATAACATCCGAGACATGATTACAACACTGCTTAGGACCCAGAAAGCATGTGATATATATTAGCCTTATTACATCCCTGTGATCTAAGTAGACTTATCCTGAAGGCTGGTACTGCAGTGACTAAATGAGCACAGACACAAACCTCTATCCTGCTCCCTTTAATGCTATTCCATACTGTTGTGTGGATTACTTATTCCAAGAGGAACAGAAAAGGCTTGCTGTGGGCGTTCATTAGTAATAATTATTTACAGTCCCTAAGTCCTACTCACGTCCTGCAGGGGAGGTAAAATTACAACTTTAGACAAACAATCATCGTCACAGGGAAATCCATAAAGCAATCTAAATTATAATTCTGTTACTGGCATAGCTGTGGAAGTTGCACGTTTGAGTTACATTGTCATTCATTTGCACATATTTACCATGTTTTTACGTGCACATGGTTTTAGCATCATATACAACAGGAACAGGTCATTCTATGTAGAGTCACTATGAACGTGAAAGATATTAATATTTTTCTCTCTTTCCTTGATCGAAGGAAAAAGTTTCAAAAGAAAAATCTAGGCTTTAATGGTTCTTTCATTTCATTTAACACATTAATAAATACTTTACGGAAAAAAGAAGGAGCAAATATTTTCATCTTATTATAGCTGAAAAACTCTTAAAAGAACACTCAGAAGTTCTTTCATTATCAAATAAATGTGAGTTTAACAAAGTCTTAATAGGTGTCATTTGAGGAAAGCTCTGCAACTTGAATCTACTTGGTACTATTTCCAGTTATTATTTATTTGTTCTTTCGTTCCCGTCTCTATTTCTTAATATTTTCCTATATCTCACACTCTACATCATTTTTGTTTTTATCTTTGGACCTCATCTTTCTTTCATGTCTTCTAAGATATCTTTTTACCTTTTCAGTAGGTGACTTAATTTTGGCGTAGTTCTTTCACATATAAATTTTCAGTACTGTCACTCTTTCTAAAAGTCAAGTCTCATTCCTCCCTTTTCTTCCCACCCTGCTAATTTCCTTTGAGAAGGACTGCTTTTTGGCGTTTGTTGCTGATAGAAAGTAGAAGTAGTAGAAGTGACAGAGCATAAGCTGAGAACTCAAGCCAGCTTCAAATCAGCTTGAAGTCGACACTCTCCTTGAGAATATGGTCTCCTCCTTCTCTGAAGGTGGAAAGACTTGATTTCCACTCACTGTACTCCTCCCCTCCACAGGGTACAGGAACAAAACAGATTAAGTGGTAAGCACACAAAATGAAAACAGTTTTGTATTACAGCATATATTGGAAAGTTTCTCATTCTTTATTTTGTTTTTATTTTAAAGGGTTTTTTTTTTCCGTGAGGAAGATTGGCCCTGAGCTAACATCTGTTGCCAATCTTTCTCTTTTTTTTTACCCCCTCCCAAAAGCCCCAGTACATAGTTGTATATCCTAGCTGTAAGTCCTTCTAGTTCCTCTACGTGGGATGCCGCCACAGCACGGCTTGACGAACAGTACATTATGTAGGTCTGCACCCAGGAACCAAACTGGCGAACCCTGGGCCATCACAACAGAGCACATGAACTTAACCACTATGCCACCAGGCCAGCTCCCTAAAAGATAGTTTCTCATTCTATATGTAATATATAAAACATAAGTTTCTCATTATATATAATGCTATATGTAATGAAATATAAATATTTATAAACATAAAAACATGCAATTTTACATCTTCTCTAACAAAATCTAGTGGTAATTCTATTATTTAACAAAAAGACTCTAAAATTTTATTTGGGTCTAATTAACACACTCTTAGTATGATAAAAATGCCTGAGTTTTGCAGGATATGTGCTTAGCTAGTTATGCTAACATGCCAAAAGGCCCAGAAGTCATAAAACCCCATGTTCTGTTTTGTGCTGTCATTGTTATTTCTATGTAGTAATATTTCATAGAGATAATCAGCAATATGTTAACTTTCCAACCTATGTTTACTTTAAAAAGACCTTGGCATTTTTATTTAGACTTAGGGTCACACTTCTGTTAAATTAAAAGAGACTATAAGGTCATTTAGCCCTCCTGCAAACACACGTCCTGCAAAGTTCCTCTCCTGCAAATATGTGTCAACCACGGGAGGATCTAAGGACACAACTTCCTTTCTAGGAATTTAATATAAAGCTGATTCATCTTTGAACCCATCTAAAAATGGGATTAGTTCATGAAGAACTGCAAAGGACATAAAAAATAAAGTAATCTTATCTCAACAGTAGTTTAAACACAGGAATTCAGCACCCGCATGAGGCCCCATCAACTATGCGGGCAATGGGAGCCAGCCCTCGCCGGCTACAGGCTTACCCTCTGTCTTAACTGTTGCTGACTCCATTTGCTCTCTGTGCAAGTGTAAGACCCCACATTTGGCCTGTGGACCCGCCAGTAGCAAAATGGAAAGGGTCCAAAACCACTTCACCTTGCTTTATAAAGGTCACCGACCTCAATTTTCATAATGAATCGCTTTAGAAATGCATTTGTTTTTGAAATAATCCAGAAGAGAGATGTCGGGTTTGGCTGGGATAGGTCTTTCACTATTTAATGGCTCCCCCCGAGTGTCAGCTGTAATTCAAAATGTGAAGTAGATCAGGTTTGGGGGAACTTTCTGAAATCCTTTTCGAGTTCCCCTGTATTCATCCAAGACAACTACAAAACAACCTACTGAATTCTCTTCATTCCCAAATGTCCAATTTCTCACCCTAAGTGCCCCCTCCCACGTGTCCCCCAGCATCCCTCATTACAGCACTCACCCCCATCCTGACTTTCTCTGCTACACACCAGACCAGAATTTCTTAAACTTAAGAAATCTACAAAAGTCTACTCATTCTCCCAGTATTGACCTAAATTATTTTATTAGATTTTCAAAATACGTTCACAAACACAACTATGAATAAACTCCTTAAGTTCCTTAAGCTTGTAACTCCTACAGAACTATAAAACCGAAATAAATTTTTAAGAAAAATTCATGAAAAGCTACAAAACCAACATGAATTCATTTAACAGTATTAGTTGACTGCAATAGATTAGGTTTGGCAACAACTAATTTGTCACTTGCTGCCTGACTATGGCACTGATGCTACAGCCAAAATTCTTTAGAGCTAAGAGTGCTTATGTTAGTCTGGACAGCAGTATGGCTCAATTCTCCCACCACTTCTTCTATTCGACCTATATCAGAAAAGGATGTCATCCAGCCTAAACTTGGTATAAACTCATCACTTATAAATCAATCATTAGCCAGAAACAAAGACTATGACTGAGAGGCAGGCACAAATGTAAACACAGGTGCTGAAGTTTAATGGGATGACCCTGTCATAACATTACCATTCAGATGATTCAGAATGTGTTTATATCAGTTTATTATTATTATTATCAAAATGAAAACACAAAGTTATGATGGTCTGGTGGAGAACCGAAGTCCCTAAAAATATATGCTCTGGACAGAAGACTCCACAGCCCAATTGATGGACAACTCTCCAGCTACACTCCTCCATCCTTACTCTCAGTCCAGCTACCATATGGGAAAGCAATACAATGAGTCAATCCCTCATGTGGAGCCGTCTTACTTTCCAAGAATATTCATCATTTAAAAATGAACTCTTGAAGGGGTCACAATGTCTTTAATCCAAAGAGTAAGGTTTTAACTAGAATCTCAAGCATGATGGGAAAAGAGAGAGAGAGACAGACAGAATGAAAGCCAGCCAGCCAGCCAGCAAGTAGGAGAGAGAGTAAGAGAAGGAGAGCAAGAGTGAGATTTATTTAGGGGGAGAGTTTTTTAGGGAGAAATTGTTTAATTCCCATTGCTCTCTAATAACAGCACACTCCACGTAGACTTCTTTTCATCCTTCATTCAACAGCATTTTGACTATCGGTGTTATTCCCAGAGCAAATAACAATTTATATTTGCCTCATGTTAAGCACATACGTGTGTGCATGTGCACACCCACATCCCGTGTGCCACTCGGGTCCACCAACCCAGGTCTAAGCAGCTCCAAAGCAGGAGCCCCTCCCTTCTCTTCCTTTCCCTGACTTCCTCTGGAAAAAGCACAGATGCGGCGCCTAAGGCAGAAGTAGCCCTGAAATGAGAAATTTGTCTCTTATTATCTGTTGCGGCTGCTGCCCAATCCCAAAAGACACAGAACCGTGCTCCAGCTGGAGGCACAACAGTGACGCGGCCGTCCCCAAGAGGAAACTCACAATCTTGCACCCAAATATTTTAACCTCAGGCCAGCAGGTAACAGCTATATTCTCAACAAATTTAACTCACCAACCTTTTCCCAAGATCTATTATGTGAGATTTATTTCGGAGCCTATACCACAGAAGAAAACTAAACTGCAAAGAAACAAACATAATAATAAATGATAGTCTTAATAATAATAACAGCTAACATGGATTGTGCCAGGCACGCGTTACGAGAGCTTTACCTAGATTTTCTCATTTACCCTCACAAATTTGAGATATGTAAAATTACCACAAGCGATATGTACATACGGCAACTCCCATAAGTTTAAACATTGAAACCAGAGTCCTGAAAACGTCATTACCATTGTCTGACACAGAAGGACACTTTGACTTCATATGATATTACTATTGATTTATAATTGACATAAAATATTGAATAGATATAAAAATATTTAAGACATGTAAGAATGAAGAACTTTTTAAAAATATGGACACTCTATTAGTCAGCGAGGGCTGCCATCACAGAGTACCCTAGACTGGGTGTCTTAAACAACAAAACTTATTTTCTCACAGCTCTGGAATCCGGAAGTCCAAGATCAAGGTGCTGGCAGGTTCGGCTTCTTTCAAAGCTTCTCTTCTTGACTTGTAGATGGTCACCCGGTCACCCTCTTGCTGCCTCTTTCACATGGATCCTCTTGGCTTTGCTTCCCTGTCATCTTTTTTGTGTGTCCAAATTGCTCTTCTCGAAGGCCATGAGTCAGATTGGATAAGGGCCCACTCTAACAGCCTCATTTTAACTTAATCACCTCCTTAAAGAACTTATCTCCAAATAAGGTTATATTCTGGAGTACTAGGAGTTGAGATTTCAACACATGAATTTGGGGGAAACATAATTCAACCCACAACAGACACCCATATTCCATGTCAATGAAAGAAACTGAACATTTGCAGCCCCTCTGTGGGTCCCTTCCAGATCACAACCCTCTTCCCTTAGTGGCAACTACTCTTTTCATTTTTGTTTTGCATTTCTTAATAGTTTTACCAACTATATTTGCATGTTTTTAAGACATTACTTTTTTCTCTAACAATCATTTAAAGCAACAAATTTCCCTCGAATTACTCCTTTAGCTGCATCTCTCACAGACTTTGATATATTGGATATGCATTATCATCATTTCAAAATATATTCTTCGGTGACCTATGGGTTATTTAGAAGTATGTTGTTCAATTTCTAAATGTGAGGGTAATTTCTAGATGGCTTTCTGTTATTAACTTCTGATTTAATTTTGTTATTGTCAAAGAATATACTTTCTATGAATCAATCCCTTTTAAATTACAGAGACTTGTTTGATGGCTCAGCATATGGTCTCACATTTGGCATTAAAATAATAAAGTTAAGAACAGCGTAATTTAACATGGCTGCATTCCCTGTGGCTAAGGTGACTCAAGACATCAGTCACTTATAGGATTGCTTAAACAAGTAGAAGCAAGCTAAAAACAATTTTTTTTTAATTAGGTGAAAATTTGATTACTACTTGTGGAAAATGGACAAAGCTTTCATTTTTAGGGACATGAGTATTCTTTTTTACCCAAAGTATTGACTAAAAGAGTCTGAAAATAGTAATCATATATTAGAGTTATACCATTTTTTTAAACATCCCATAGAATTTCTAAACCAAATATTAATCACTTACTCTAGCAGTCAAGTATTAAGAGATACCAAGAGATCAAGAAATTATCTTAAAACTTATCCCATGGCAAATTGAACTGACCTGGTATTTGGGATTTCCTTAAGAAATATCCAGAGAGACTGTCCAGCATCAAGGTTTATAGATAAAAGTTATACAGTAGTGCCCCCTTATCCACGGTTTTGCTTTCTGCAGTTTTGGGTTACCTGCAGTCAACCGTGGTCCACAAATGTTAAACAGAAAATTCCAGAAATAAATGACGCATAAATTTTAAATTGTGTGCTATTCTGAGTAGTGTGATGAAATCTTGCACTGTCCTGCTCCCATCCTGCCCGGGATGTGAATCATCCCTTGGTCCAGCTTATCCACACTATATACACTATCCGCCCATTAGTCACTTACGAGCCATCTTGGTTATCAGATTGACTGTCGCATTATCACAGGGCTTGTTATTTTATGTAATAAGGGTCCCAGAGAGCAAAAGTGGTGACGCTGGCAATTTGGATATGCCCAAGAAAAGTTACTGTTGTTAATCTCTGTGTCTAATTTATAAATTAAACTTTATCTTAGGTATGTATGTATAAGAAAAAACATAGTATATATAGGATTCAGTACTGTCCACGGTTTCAGGCATCCACTAGGGGTCTTGGAATGCATCCCCCGTGGATAAGGGAGGACTACAGTATACAATAAAAATGTAAACCTTTTCTTCAAAGGTTTCCAAATATATTACAGGAGAAAAAAGCATACAAAACTACTTTCAAATTTCTACAAATTATGGCAACCTAAAATAGTGACAAATTTTTTTAAACGAGAAAACAACCATTCAGTGCTCACTGTCTTACATTAGGGAAAACCATTTGGTCATGTCCAGTTCCCCCAAAACTATTTTAACACCAGGATTCAGAAGTAAACCTTATTTAGATGGATTTCTAGTCAAGAACTTGACCTACAAAAGTTATATAAATCAAAAAGTTAGGCAATATCCTCAAAGGAAGGAACTAAAATGGTTTCAAATTTTTCAGCCTGGGGAAAAAAAAATGAACTAGAAGAAACATAAATGTTTCCTAAATACTTTATACCACATAGCTAAGTAGAGAGGATTTTTAACATCTAATTTTTAAACTTCTTTAAAAGTGAATTTCCATAAGTACTATGGAAATAGCATGCTCTAATTTTAACCATAATCATGGTAACTACTGACATTTTTGCAATCACCTTTTAAAATAAGACTCCAGAGATGCAGCTTCTGGGGTTGTTGCATTCCAACGTGCTGTTAGGAACACTGTATGCATAGAGCTGTTGGTTTGACGGTGCTTGCACTGCTTCAAACATTCCTCTGGTGAGCCTGTGTTAATGAAAAGTCTTCTTTCCAAAGATTCTTTTGGACCACTCTTACAGAAATCTTGTATCAGAGCCAGCAAACAGCCCCATGCAGATCTGCAACTGTACATTTTTCAGGCATTACACTAGATTTTCTTATACAGTTCCCTATTAAAATGGTTTAAATTCCAAAGCAAGCCTTGGGAAACAGAGCCCACACTATCTCAAGCCTTTCTACAGCATCTGGCAATGGGACTGGAGGGGAGAAATGAAAAAACAAAAGTAGTTTTCAACACTTATGTTGGAGAGGCAAATTAATCCTTACTACGGGAACAAGGGGCAAGCCTTTTGTAATCATCGATCCTGAAACGTTCTTATGACAATTTTGATTTTACAAAATTAGGTTTTGGCCTTAGCCTGCAGGTATTTCCCTATTGCATTCTGGATTAATCCACCTTTACAGCTAATTCCTGTCAAAATGACAAAGGAGAATTGATTTCTTTTGGTGAGGTAGCCTTATCGATGGAAACTTCTACGCACTGATTGACGAGGTGTTAGAGGATAGAACCATTAACTGATTTGTAATAATAATAAAAAAAAAAACAGCAAAATCTCCACTTATGACCAGCAATTGATAAAGGTACCTCTTTTCCATTGGTAAATTTCTTTAATCTAAAATTTATAAAGCAGTCCAACTCAACAATCACTCAACTTAATCTACCACAGCTTTATTAAAGCAATTCCCACTGACACGGCCTAAGTTAAAGGTCACTCAGCATGGTCATCATAATATTAAATAAGCAAAAAATTTAAAAGTCAAATGGAAAATGCTGTTTAAAGTTATATTGTGGTGTAATGGAAAACTTGCAGCTCTGCAATCAGATGATCTAAATTCAAAGTCCTGCTTGGCACTTATTAAGCATTTTACTTAAGTTGTCTGAGTCTCAGTTTTCTCATTTCCAAAATGTACAAACCCCTACCTTGCCGAGGAATTGTACTAAGTGAGGTAATAAAAGTAAAATGTCTGATATACAGCAGAGACTATAATAGTTAATAGCTAAATAGCTAGTTTTATTAGTATTATTGTTTGGAATAAAACCTTAAGAGCAAATCACTTTCTCATCTGTCCATGTCCATATTAAACTAATTGGGCAAAGTAAAAATTCCATTTAATGGGCTTCTCTCAGGCTCTTCTTAAAAAACAAAAAAATCCAGCATTTTTCCAACAATAAAATTGTGTTATTACAATGTCTTTAATGATATATTAGCTTTCTATATTGTTGGTTTCACTTTCACAAGGGAACTGAAAGGAACAATTAGACTTTAAAATGCATTTCTAATACATAGGAATACATTTCTAAGATCTCCTGATTACATGGATTTTAACTGCTATGCATTTAGCACGACCTCAGCAAAAACAAGCTGATCTACCAGAAAGGCAATGTGAATGCAACCCGGACTCCAACAAATGTTAATTGCTCTTGAATTTCCCTTCTTGTAAATACTGATGGGGAAACAGAATTGGTGCCAGAAGACTGGAGATGAGGAAAATAAAGTTCCCACTTTCAAAAAGACAGGAAAGGGAAACAAAAAGAGAGAATCCCAATCCCACACACCACCAGGGCACTTACTGTTGATCCTGGACAACATTCTTGGCAAATCGTTAAAGGAATGGTTTGTGACTACTCAGAAAAGAAAGCAACAACCCTGGCACTCAGTTTGGGTTCAATAGGGACAAGACAAACCTCATTTCCTTCTCGGACAAGGCTAGTTGCCTGGCAGATCAGGGAAATACATCTGACAAAATATACTCGGACTTGAGTAAGGACTCTGACAAATACTTTCACGGCAACTTAAAGGACAAGATGTAAAAATATGGGGTGAATGCTGGGGCACTTTGTTAGACCAACAAACAGTTGAGCCAAAATGGCATCAACACCCAATCAATGCCATCTAGGGAAGGTCCCTAGAGATAGGGTTTTGTCCTTGGTGCTTCTGCCTTACTTTTTTTTTGTAACCAATGACCTGGATGAAGCCAAAGAAAGAATATTTATCATATTTTGAGACTGCGAAAGAAAAACTAAGATTTGTGTGGTGGGTTATTTTTACCCCAAACACCTTTACATACACTATTACTCTGTGCATTCACCACTATTCGATAAAGGAGTTAAAACATTTTAGTTCCCATTTTTCAGAGAGGAAAGTGAGACACGGTGGTTAAACTACTCATTTCAAGTAACAAAGCTAGAAAACAGCAGAGCCGAGATTTCACCTCAAGTCTTTTGACTCCACATTTTGACCAAAACCTGGGACAGGCAACAACTATAGATGCAGGATCCAAGAAGATCTTGACACGCAGAAGTGAGCAGAACTATCTGAGAAATGACATCAAATACAGTCCCAGTGTGTCCGTATGGGTACCATTTTGTCACGTGGATATTCTAAAGCATTCAGCTCAATGAGATTTGTGAGATGGTAAACCTGCTAATCCAACCAAGTCAATTATATATCTGGAGTAAAAAGGATCAGAGTCACTCCTTCTATCTGCTGATAATTTTCAGGATGATGAGGGGATAGGAAATCATGTCAAATGAAGAATACTTGAAGGAATTATAGGTGTTAAACTGGAGAAAAGGCAACTGTGGATAGGAAAAAGAGGAGACCAATAGTTGTCTTCAGATATATGACACATGTTAGACTGTGTGCGCCACCAGAGGGAAGAAATGGAACAATAGTTTATTAGTCAGAGTTTGATCAGGAAGTGATATACATCACTATGGGTGATATAAAATAAGGAATTTATTAAAGGAATTAAATCTTATGCAATTGTAGGAGCTGTGTCTGTTGGTCTGGAATTGCTATAGTTCAAGAAGGCAGGCAATTGAGAAGGGAGCTGGATGTGAAGTGGGGGTGAGCAAGGAAAAATTGGGACCCATGTCTCTCACCAATTCTAACATGGATGATGAGGTGGACCTGCAGGAGAGGGTGGTGCCTTCACCACAGAGCTGGACACTCTTGTTCTAGGACTTGAAGAAGCCAATGTAGGAGATGACACAGGAGATAGAAGAGGAGAGACCCAAGCACAGCCCCATACCAGTACAGGAGGCCAGAGACGAATGACAACAAGTGTAAGCTGCACAGTGCCTGGCTCCTAACGCTGATCTTCAGAGCATGCAAACTGGTTGCTCCTTCATTTGCACCTCTGAAACTTTGCACATATTTCTCTTGTGCAGAAGCCTAACCCAGAACCGCACAAGGGAATTTTTGAGAAGGGGCTTCTGGGAATTATAGTTTCAGTTTAGCTACATGGGTCCAGTACAAAGTCACCAAAGATGGAAACAATCAGATTTCTGACCAATACCAAGGACGTGGTAACCAAAGACTGAATGGACTCCAAAATTTAGTGGACTTTTTGTCATCAAATGTACTCAATCTGGGCTCAGATAACATTTGGAAGTAATTTTATCAGTAGGAAAAGTGATTAAGCCATCAGATGTAACACTTAAGATCCTTTCCCACCCTGCCTGTACCATTACTCTAGTACAAGGCATATGATGGCTAAACGAACCTATTTTGAGAGTAAATGCTCACAGGTTGGGCATGTAGCCACTATAGCATTGTACAAGAAAACACATCATAGAACCTGACATCCAGAATTCGAAGTTTTAGAGCTCATTCAGTAGTGATTTATAAACTTCAAAAATGTTCACAAGAGCCATAAAAGAATATAAATTTTTTCATTCTAATGTTGTCTAGTCTAGATTCCCTAACCCATGGTAGCACCTGTGGAAGGTACATTGTTACTTAGAATATAATATGGAAAACCCAATGACATCTCTGATAGAAGGCAGAAATGGAGACAACATCTTCCCAAGGCTTTCAACCCACTGGGGCAAAAGGCTTCTCCTTCTTCTTTTACTTCTTCTAATGAAACTCCATCAGGCAGCACTTTTCTCTTTCTGCTACCAGCCTCCCCTGAATTAGACATGAGAGTCTGGTACGTCAACAGGAGGAAGAATCATGGAGGCAGCTTGCATCTAGAACATGTAAATCCTGCTAAGGGGCCTGTTCCTTGTTCTTACCCTGACAAAATGCCAATCGACCTTGGACTTCCAAGATCCAAGGGCAGAAGATAACTCAATCCAAGTCAAGCAAATGAAAGGTTATGGTAGCCTACCAAAACAACAACAAAAAACATGAAAAATTCGCCAAATAGCAAAGGAAAAACCCATATTTAAGGATATGTTCAATTGCTTGTGCCAATAACTTCTAAACTTGCATAACTGTGCATGCCCTTTGGCATCCAAGTATCATATTCTTGGTTCAACTTTTACATCGCAGTTTCCCCTATCCTACAAATTCACATCTACCAAAGTTTCGTCTGACGATATCTTAACTTCAGAACATTTACAAACCACTTGACACGTCCGATGCCATCTTTTGCTTTTTTTCCATTTAAAAAATATCCCCATCTTCTATTTCTGACTCTTCCCAGTAGTTTTCTTTGTCCTAGCTTCCTGTGATCAACAACCAAAGGCAAAACTCATTAAGTAAACAGGCTTGGTGGGAAGGACTGGGGGTGGAGGATGGGGGGAAGTAATTTAAATCAACACTACTAAAGTTTAGTAGTCAAGAGGTTGTGGTATTTTTCCATGAGACGTAGTCTAACAGCTTACACTGGAGCAGTTCAAATACCTCCTGCTTGCGGCATTGCACCAGCTCATGCCATATGCACGGGAGTCACCAGCCAGTGCATTCAATGCCAACCAGAATCTGCAGATTAATGAAATTCCCTACCAGTGCTGCAGATATGCCCACAGCTTTATTTCTTTTCACATGATATTAATGCATTTCAGTCTCTGAGTTTATGGCCTGTGCTGATTTTTTCGATGGCTGAGTTACACCCACCAAGACAACATAACATCCACACAGCAACCCCAAGGCAATGTGAGGAGGATTTTCTGATTATGTCATCAAACAGGAAACCTCATGGAGACTCTGGGATTAATGTCTTTTCCACTGGAGCTGAAAGCAGGCAGGATGTAGTCACTAGAAGGGAGAGAGGGAGGGGAAAATGTTGGTTGGGGTGGAGGTAGTGTCTTTAACATGACATTTAAAGAAATCATTCATATTTACTCCCATCTTAAGCCTCCAAGCAAATAAAGATTTGAAAACTTCAGTTGACTGTGGTAATAAGCAAATTATATAAGAACTGGATATGCATGCACCCCACAAAGAGTTTCTCTAAACCATGGCACCATTCTTGCTCCAGATGGCATGGAAAATAATTTATAAATGACAAAAGTTCAATGGGTGTATGGCAGCTGTTCGGTCCCAGTTCTCTGGCCACCCACTTCAGCAGAACTGAGAGCTTTTAATCAAGTCTTGTCTCTCAGAGGGCCTTCAAACAGCATCAGAACACGTGTACAATATGCTCTCAGAAAGCTGCTGGCCAAATAAGAAAGATTAGAAAATCAAGTTAAATAGAAATGGAAAATACAAATACCTACTCTCTTCTCTGAAATCCAGAATACCAAGCAGAGACCAAGAACAAAGCACTGTGAGTTTTTAAAACCGAACTTTCCACAATCTCCTTTTTTTCACCCTTCATATATACTCACAGCTTCCTTTCACACAGAATGAGAAGTATCTAGAATTTTGACAGTGCTAGGAATATACAGTCCATATTGTGCTTGCCTCTCTCCCTTCAGTCACTCCCATAACCCTTACGTTAAGAAAGCACCCCAGCTTCGCCATAGGCCACTGCTCCTTTGAGACCTAGTGTCACCCATTTTATATTTCTGTTCTGAGCCTCCAAACAAAGCAAACCAAGAAAGTTTAAAGGAGCACCATATTGCAAAATAAACATTTTCGGCCCTTTTATTAGAGAAGGGTTGCTCAGTTGCTATGCAAGTCTAGGTAAATCATTTATAAAAGGAGAAAGGTGAATAGAGACAACTATACTAACTAAATTCTTTGAGTTACTTAAAACCAAACTGGCCTATAAAACAAACGCAACCTGAACAATTTGCCACTTTCAGAAAAGCCAATTTAAAGCATGGCAACACAGCAGGTAGGATTACAATTTAAGAACATTTTTAGGATAGTATATGTAGTGAAGCCATCTCCTGCATCAATCTTTTGGCAGGCACCCTTGATTGACTAGAGAAGCTTTCTAAGTTTTAACCTGACCAGGTTTGAATTGGATAGAATGCGGAAGGATGAGGAACAGCTGACACCCTTGGTAAACTCGAGAACACAGGAAGCTAAGATTTTATCACTCGAGGAACCAACCCACCCACTCACTCCTGCTTTGGTCTTCTCCATAAATAGATCTCATAAAAGAGGGCACTTGCTAGGGCCCACGGGGTGAGTGACAGTTCCTACACCCTTATAATATGCGTGGGGTCTGGTTAAAAAAAAAAAAAAAAAAGGACAGAATCAGAGCATCTCAGCAAAGTAAAAATTTCATATTAAGCTAACTTACTGCAACCAATTTTAAGTGAAGATGTTTACAATCACAAAAAGATTTTTATGAACAACTAGTGCTAGCTGAAAACAAAATTCTTCTCCAAGTTTATATTTAATTTCACATAAGCCCTTGGAGGTGTGCCTTGTCTAGTCATTTTTTATTACCATTGAGCTAATTGTGCAGTTTGTGAATTATCTTTTATACATTCCTCTGCTAGTTAATCAATAAGCGAGAAACATAAGAATCAGCTGAGAAAATTGGTCAAATGTTGGATGCTTGGAGGGAGCAAGATCAAGAAAAACACAAAAACCAATCATCTTCTGTATCTTTTTTTAGATGCATATTTTCTACACTTCCCAGCGGTTACTAGGGATGAAAAATCAGAAATGCAGAGTAGAGTTTTTTTTTCTCAACTAGTAAAGACATTTGGACACCTACCCATAGCTGGGCGGTAGATACAAAGATCTGGAAAGTGTTAAGATTATTCGGAAGATACCCTAAGAATTAAATTTCATACCCAAGAAATTTTATTCACTGTGCAAAATATCTCTAGTTAAACAAATTATTCAAAATTGGGGACTGAATACATTCAATAGAGCTGGCAAAGAACAAGGATCCGTTGTCTCTTTTCTTTGCCTCAAGGAACTTGGACAGACAGCCACCAGACAGTCTGCTGAACTCCCTGCGGCCTTCCAGGGTGAATTTCTGTAGGACAATCGCTTGACTACAAAACGAACTTAAACAAGTAGTTCTGTAACTTAAGACTTCTTGTGTTAGGATTTTATACCGAATTAGTTTGAGTCTGTGGCTGTTCCTTACAAGGTCCACTCGCCAAAGATAGAACCAACTGAAACCAGAAGCACAATGTATTTAATAAAATTACAGTTATTTAGGATACAGATTCTGACACAAAGTAAAATTACAGTGGCCAATGCTGTTACATACACTAAAGCAAACAACACAGTCCATAGCTGCCTATGTGGAATTAGAAATATCGCCCAGAGTTTCCAGAGCACACCACGCAGACCAGAACCTCTTCTGGCTATCAGATCAGGCTAGCTTTTTGGCAATAACCCAATTTGTAATATTTTAATCCAAATAAACAGGTTATTAAAGCATATCATCACTACCCAATTTCTAGACTTACTATAAAGCTACAGTCATCAAGGCAGTGTGGTATTGGCAAAAGAACAGACAAACAGATCAATGGAATGGAATAGAGAGCCCAGAAATAGACCCACATAAATATAGTCAATTGATCTTTGACAAAGGAGCAAAGGCAATACAAGGCAGCAAGGATAGTTTTTTCAACAAAGGGCACTGGAACAACTAGACATCCACATGCAAAAAAATTAATCTAGACACAGACCTTACACCCACACAAAAATTAACTCCAAGGAGATCACAGACCTAAATGTAAAACGCAAAACTGTACAACTCCTAGAAGATAACACAGCAGAAAATCTAGATGACCTCTGGTACGGCAATGACTTTTTAGATACAACACTGAAGGCACAATCCATGAAAGAAAGAATTGATAAGCTGGACTTCATTAAAATTAAAAACTTTTGCTCTGTGAAAAACAATGTCAATAGAGGGAGAAGACAAGTCACGGACTGGGAGAAAACGTTTGCAAGAGGCACGTCTGGTAAAGAAGTATCTTCCAACATATACAAAGAGCCTTAAAACTCAGCAATCAGAAAGCAACCTGATGCTGCCTCTCTGCAAAACAGTATGGCAATTTCGCAAAAAATTAAAAATGGAAATATCTTATGATTCAGCTATTCCACTACTGGGTGTTTATCCAAAGAACATGAAATCAATAATTCAAAAAGGTAAATGCACCCCTATGTTCACTGCAGCATTATTCACAATAGCCAAGGCATAGAAGCAACCTAGGTGCCCATCAACAAATGAATGGTAAAGAAGATGTGGTGTATATATATTTTATATATATATCACATCATTATATTATATATTATGTATTATAATTTATATATATTTTATATAAATATATATTTATAATATATGTTAACATATATTATATTTATATATTATAATGTATAATATAATATATAGTACATATATAATATATGTATATACACACACACAATGGAATACCACTCAGCCATAAAAAAAGACAAAATCATGCCATTTGAAACCATATGGATGGACCTTGATGGTATTATGCTAAGTGAAATAAATCAGAGAAAGACAAATACCGTATGATTTCACTCATATGTGGAAGATAAAGAGATAGATAAGGAGAACAGATTAGTGGTTACCAGAGGAAAATTTGGTAGGCGGAGGGCAAAAGGGGTCAAGAGGAACATTGGCATGGTGACAGACAAAAACTAGATTATTGGTGGTGAACATAATACAGTCTACATAGAAACTGAAAACCAATAATGAATAATGTACACCTGAAACTTATACAGTATTATAAGCCAATACGACTTCAATAAAATAATTGGGAAAAAGAAAGCAACCTGATTAAAAAATGGACCAAAGATCTTAACAGATACCTCACCAAAGAAGATATATGAATGGCAAATAAGCATATAAAAAGATGCTTCACATCATACGTCATCAAGGAAATGCAAAGTAAAACAATGAAATACCACTCCACGTCTATCAAAATGGCCAAAATCAGGAACAGTGACATCACCAAATGCCGACAAGGATGTGGAACAACAGGAACTCTCATTTATTGCTGGTAGGAACGTAAAATGGTACAGCCACTTTAGAAGACAGTTTGGCAGTTTCTTGCAAAGCTAAACATTGTCTTACCATACGGTCTGCAGTCATTCTTCTTGGCAGTTACCCAAACAACTTGAACACTTTTGTCCACATAAAAGCCTACACAAGAATGTTTATAGCAGCTTTCTTCATAATTGCCAAAACTTGGAAGCAACCAAGATGTCCCTCAGTAGGTAAACAAAGAAACTGTGGTACGTTCAGACAATGGAATATTATCCAGTGCTAAAAAGAACTGAGTTATGAAGCCAAAAGACTTCATGGAGGAAACTTTAAATGGAGGAAACTTAAATGCGTATTACTAAGGAAAAAAAGCCAATCTGAAATGGCTAACTACCATATGACACTAACTCGATGACACCCTGGAAAAGCTGAATCTATGGAAACACTAAAAAGATTAGTGGTTGCCAGGGGTTGGGGAGGTGGAAAAGGATGAACAGGTGGAATGCAGAGGATTTTTAGGGCAGTGAAAATACTCTGGATACCATAATGACGGATGTATATCCTTATACATTTGTCCAAACCCGTAAAACATACAAAGTCAAGAATGAACTGTAATGTCAACCACAGACTTTGGGTGGTGATGATGTGTCAGTGTAGGTTCATCAATTGGAACAAACATACCATGCTAATGGGAGACGTGGATAATGGGGGAGATAATGCAAGTGTGGAGAGGTAGACGGGCAATCTCTGTACCTTCCCCTCAACTTTGCTGTGAACTTTAAACTGCTCTAAAAAATAGTCCTAATTTTAAAAATCATTAAAAAAGCAAAGTCTTTAAAAAAATCATTAAAATGACCCTAGATCATTGCTTTCCAATAGAACTTTTGGCAATTATAGAAATGCCCTATATCTCTACTTTCCAGCCTGTAGTCCCTAGCAATGCATGGTTACTAAGCATTTGAAATGTGGCTATAGTGACTGAGGAACTTTTCAGTTTTATTTCATGTTAATCAATTTATTTTAAATTTAAATAGCCACATGTGGATAGTAACTGCCATATTGGATAGCAGGGCTCTAGAAGGCTCAAATGGTAGGAAAAAAATTCATCACTTGAGCCCTGATTCAAAAAATCTAGAAGAGCAGAATAGTTTTGCAACTGGGAATTATCATTCAGTTTCAACAGGCCAAACCTGTAATGGGCTCTCAGCACCTCTGAGGCAGCTACCTTAGGAACCAAGGTAAAAACTAATAGAAGTCATCAATCTAAAAAAAACCAATGCCTGTACTTAAAAATATCGTGTCATTTGATTTTTTTAAGACTTGTATTTTTTCATCCAATATTAGGATCTGTAAAAAAAAAAAAAAAGGGGGGGGGGGGGCAATGAATTGTAAAATTGGTAGTCAGGCTGCTCCGCAAGTATTTTAGGAAAGAAAAGTACAACTAAAAAAACATTCATTTCCTTCTATTGGTATTGTTTGTCCCTAATTTTAAGAATGAGAAGATGACAGAAAAGGCCTTTGTCTAGCACTTTACAATTGGCACTCTCGTACCCTGACAGACATAACAGTGAGTTGACTTTGTCAGGTGTAAACAGTGTTTTTCTTTTTTTTTTTTTTTAAAGATTTTATTATTTCCTTTTTCTCCCCAAAGCCTCCCGGTACATAGTTGTATATTCTTCGTTGTGGGTTCTTCTAGTTGTGGCACATGGGACGCTGCCTCAGCGTGGTCTGACGAGCAGTGCCATGTCCGCGCCCAGGATTCGAACCAACGAAACACTGGCCCGCCTGCAGCGGAGCGCGCGAACTTAACCACTCGGCCACGGGGCCAGCCCCAGGTGTAAACAGTGTTTTCACACTTCCTATAGAAGTGTGCCTTCGTTATTATTCGACATTTACTTAAGTCATAACACCAGAAAAGATCTGGTGGTGAGTTTCAGCACACACAGTATACACAGCTAACTACGGAAGCAGAGTGCTGGATCTTGAGCCTGAAAATAATACTTCAGGCAGAATATCTGATACTGATAGAAATGAGCACAGTGGCAACCAACTGGGATCAGTGGTCAGACACAACTGGATCGTGGCTCCACCAGTCTATCAGTGTGTCCACGGGGAAGTCACATCTGCTAAACCTCAGTTTTCTTATCTGAAAAACGAGAATACTACTACTGACTTAACATTGAGTCAATCCTGGATAGAACGCCGCTGCACATAGAAAACAAATGTGTACTTTAGTAGTCATATTACAATAATAAGATTGTCTTTGGGTATTTCAAGTTACAAAATCTCTGGGACAGTCACCACGGCAGTTCCAACTCATTTTTGGCCATGTCTGGACAGGTAAAATCCTATCATCCAGGTTTTTGGGGGTTTTTTCAAACTTCTTAATCACATAGGACTAGGAGTCCCTTTGATGCCTCCTGTTCATTCCCTGATGTTCGAAACACTGCTGTCTTAACACAGAGGGAAGGAAAGAACCACTTCATTCCAACAGGCTTTCCAACGCTCATAAACTCGCTGTTTCTATTTCCTCAGATGTTGCCAGACATTAGGTTTTCTCTGGGAGGTGAGATTAATGAGGCAAGAAGTGGATATAAAGTCATAGATTCTGAAACATTTTAAGCTGAAGAGACCCTAGAGAGCATCTCGTCTAATCCTCTAATTTTGTTTTTTGGAACCTGGGCACTGGGAGGAAAAATTGCTTGTCCCAAATTTCTGATAAATTCTATTCCCATCCTCTTCTTGTCATAGAATGTTGACATCAATATTTACTTAGAGCTCAGTGGTTCTGCGAACCTGGTGTTCACCTACTGGAACTTTTTAAGTGATGACAGCAATAATTAAATTATAGCAAATGATAACGTGCATACAAAAAAAATGAATACCAATCATAGTTATTATTAAGGGTAGACTTAACTCTTTTAAACTTTTTAACATACTTTTTCTTAGGACATAAGTGACTGGCCTAGATCAATCATTTGGATGAACATATAGAAGAACGCATACCTTTACACAAAGCACAAGGGAAGAATATAGAAGGCTATATAACCTGCTTGATGTTAAAGACAAATTCAAAGGCTGGGATTTTATTGCTTCAGTTTCCCAACAAATTATTTACAAATTACACTCCGATCCCTCTCCTCTTGCATTCAATAGAAACCTAAAACCACACTGACTTTGGTAAAGCCAACGTCCCTTCTACTAACAAGATGGCTCCCAAGAAAGTATTGAAGAAAAAAGTCAAAAAACAATAATTTTCTAACTTGTAAACATCTCTAGTGAAAAGTTTAAGGGAATCTTGAAAACCACTGGCTAAAATACATTTCAGATATTGTCAATGATATTATTTATTGGTCAGCGTTTCCCATTACCTGATTCAATTGAACAAGGGCTGCCCATTTATCTTCTGATGGGGAAACAAGAATGAAAACTACTTTTACATAAAGAATTTTATGTGTGTATAAAGCAGAGCAAGATGTGCATGGATGTTCGCTCAGGGCCAGTCTTCCTCAGCAAAAAAAAAAAGAGGATTGGCAGCAGATCCTAGCTCAGGGCTTCCTCAAAAAAAGAATTTCATGTGTGTGTGTTAGTCTCGCTGTCAGACTTTGAGTCTTTCCCAGTCTTTACTATCTCTTCTCTTTGGTAACAGGTTCCAGAGCACTCAGATCACATTACAATTCTCATTCTCCTTTTCTGGTATCTATTCCCAAATTTCAATTAAGATACCACTTTGGGCCACCATCACAGAATGGTGGAAGGAGCACAAGCTTTAAAATCAGACACATCTTTGAAACTAGACTCCCTCAACTATTAGGTGAATGAAATAAATTTCAGTTTTCTCTTATAAAATACATATTTTATATCACGGAGTAATTGGAAAAATAAATGAGATAATACACGTAAAACATCCAGCACAATATGTGAAAGATAGTGCCCAGAAAAATGGCAAACATCAATATCATCTTCAGCAATATTCGAAAACAGTTAAAATATTTACAACGTATTTTTAAGAAGGAAGAAAACCAAATCCCTTCCCTTAAGGGGCTTTCAAACTAAGTGGGAGGCCCAACATACTCACAGTGAGATGAGCGGCGCTGTAAGAAGCAGAAGCGGACCACCAAATGAAGGGTCTGCAGAAAAGAACGAGCACGTCAACGGAAGGAGGGCTAAGTTTTAACTGAAATAAGTGGAGACATTTCTTGGAGCAGCCAGGAATTGAACCATGAACAGCTCAGACTTGAATATGCACGAACGAACAGGAGGATCCTTCCAGCCGGGGATGCAGCTGTGGCAAAGCTGAAATACCGCAGTCCAAATGTATCTGGTGGGCCTGGGTAAAGCAGGGCAAAGTATTTACTTAGGGATCATGAGTGGAAACTAAGGGCAATCCAGATTGGGCAAGCCTTGAACATCAGCCTAAGAAGCTCAAGCTTATCATACTACAGCTGGGGAAGCCCTGAACTTTTCTCAGCAGCAGAGCACTACACACACAGCGGTGGGCTGGGAAGACTCAGAGGCAGGGAAATGTGAAGGTAGGGGTACGAGGAGAAGTCATGGAGACATGGAGTCCAGTTTTTGCCTACACAGTGTGCTGGGTCAGTGTGCTATGGTCCACTCTGGCGTCATACACTAGAATCGAAATGGGAGCGCCACACACAGTATACAAAGCACATGCTTATCATTTGTCCACTAAACGGGAAAACCACAGACAGCGATGGTGTAGGCCTTTTTAGGGTTACATGGAACCTAAGGAACTAGGCTGGGGAGGGACATGGGCCAGGAGATGGCCAAGCCTTTAGCAAAGCTGAATCTGAGGTCACTAAAAGCAGGGTCAAGTGGCCTGCAGTACGGTCATAAATAAGGATTAAGGTCCTGGTAATGGACAAAGCAGGCTGAGGCCTGTGTGGGGTCAGGGGCAAGGCTGAAGAATATCCAATATCAGGAATGGGGCAGCCATAGGAAAGTTTATCCTGATCCAACTAAAAGAAAAACTTAATTTCATGGAGTTACTCAGATATTTCCCCATAATTACTACCCTGAGGGTGATTCTTCGGGGAATAACACAAAAGCCCATCAAGGTAAATTCTCATCCCCTGTGTCTTCATCTTTAGAAGGCTCTTCTCCATCCTCTTCCTGTGGCAGCTGCTGTGTATTCTGAATGGCTTAAGGGCTTGGTGTCTGTGTGTGTGAGGGCTGAGTTCTGACTCATAAGCCTTAAAAGGATATCTCAGCCTTCCTCATTCATTTGGGACTGTAGTAGCAAAGCAGACAGACACAGCCTTTGCTTTTTATAGAGCTCACATCCTAGCACAGAAGTGGGGGAAAAGGACAGCCAGCAAAAGTGATGCAAATAAATGCAAGAGAATGTCAAAGAGAGAAAGAGATTTTAAAAGACCAAAATATAAAAGCGATGGGCTGGACAGTGATGGAGCAGGACTGGGCAAAGCTGTTTTGAATTGGAGTGATCAGGGAAGGTAAATCTGAACTGAGGAGAAAAGGAGCTTTGGGGACACAAGCATGAAGGAGCTTGTTGTCTGTCTGGAAAAGAAAGAAATCACTGTTGAAAGAAATCAAGGAAGGCAGTACGAGAGGAGCACCCATCACATGCCAGACACTTATGTTTGGCATCTGGCATTCATTACCTCCTTAATATTCAAAACAGTTCTTCAAGCTGTTACTGCTCACAATTAGTGGATTAAAAAAATAGGTCCATAAAAGTTAAGTAAGTTGCCCAAGGAGAAGAAACAATAAATGGTCACATCCAACACCAGAGTCCAGGGAAGTTTTGGACCAGGAGCTTGCCAAGGTAGTTTGGTAAAAAGACACTGAGCAAAAGCCCAGGCCTGCAGATGTGAGTGATGAGACCTGAGCTAAAGAGACAGTGGCAGGAGTGGAAGAAAGGCACACACGAGTGACACTACACAGTAGGTAGTGATGAGGGCTTGGAGGACGAGGCACGGGGAGAGATGAGCCTACAAGCTGGGTGAGTGCTGCTAACCTGAGAATGAGGACTCCAAGGGAGGCCCCGATTTCAGCCAAAGACAATGATCTTGGTTTTCAATGGGTTGAGCTGATGGGCGCAGGTAGGCAAGGAACAGCCGGGTAAAGAAGTCCTGACAGGTGAGTGGAAGTAAGAAACTGCAATTCCCAAGAAAGGCTGAGCCTGAAGACGTGGCTCTGGAAGCACTCAGCTATATGGGAGTTCAGCAGGATTTCTATGGTTTCCTACGTGGGAGAGTAGTGTCTATGTTGGCTACAAGAACAGACTGACATCTCGCCAACCTTCAGGAAACATGCAAGAATTTCTCTGCCACCCACCAACATGACCAGCCCCAGAAACACACACACAGAGAATTTAGTGTTTTAAGTTAATGGCCCTACTACACAGACAAACTCCCAGCAAAATGACATGTTATTGAGATTCAAATGCACTGAGTTAAAATGCCTTGAAATCATGTGGGCTTTGACTTTTTAACGTTATTCAATTGATGTCATTAAAACAGAGGAATTAGTCTTGTAATTACTCCCTTATGAGTTCTGCTGTCTGTCTAACAAAAAGAAGAGCACTCATTTCTGTCCCCAAACCAACTTATTTGGGGAAAAATTAGATGGGTTAAAGACAGCAAAAACCAAGTTTCAACAAGCACGTGGGGAGAGAAAGAAAGCGGGTGTCAATGATGAATAAGGCCCTGTCAGTCAATCTGAGCCCGGCCTCCATTGGGACCGTGTAGTCTGGCTGACACAGCAGTGAGGACAGATCATCTCTCCGGCTTCAGCGCGCTGGCCATGCTTAGCACCCTAACACTTCATTAACATGCTAATGTGTGAGCATTAGTTCATGCAAGTACCACTGTGTATCTCTTTTAAAGTCTCTATCAATCACAGCTCAAATGCAGGGACATAATTACTAAAAATGCCCCAAATGCCAACTCACACTATTAGTCATAAGAAAACAATATGCTGCTAAAGCAGCTCCTTTTCTATCTTAGGAGATCTTCTTTCCGTGAATGTCAGGAAGCTAAGAAGCTGATTTCTCTGAAGCATAAGCAAACCATAACATTAACTCTTCCAGGAGGGGGGGGGAAGGTACTAAATACCAAGATGCAGAGGTATATGGCTATTACAGGCGTGCTTTGTTGGCAAAAGTAATCGACTAGGAGTTAAACCTGAGGTTCTCTCACTGTCTAACTCTGTAATCTTGAGTGAGTCATTTGACCTCACTGGGAACTAGTTATCTATATTTATAGTACGTTAGGGTATCTGAGATTATCTTTAAGATTTCTCCTTGCATGAATAATCCATGGTCAAAGGATATTATTACCTTAACCACTGCTAAATCCTCAATTTCTACAACTACTTTAGAATCATTTTATGGATTATTTGTATTATTTGTCTTCATCTTCTGTTGGCTCCAAGTGTCAACAAGAACACCTATATCTCTAAGGAGAATAACTTGAACTGTAATAACGTTTATAATTTGAACTGTAATAGGTACATAGATGATGATGGAATAAATGGAGAAACACTGAAAGCTCCTAGATGAAACAACTTATTAAAAAGATGTGAGTTCTTCTAATTTATAAATTCAATACATTCCAAATCAAAATTTCAGGTATATTTTGAGAAACTTGATATTTTTCAAAATTTGTACGGAAAAACAAAGTTCACAGATACCTGAGTCCACTGTGAAAAAAAAAAAGGGCAATAAGCAGGACTTAGTCTGCGAGAGATTCAAATATACTACCAAGCTACAATAACAAAACAGCATGGACCACGGTTAAGAACAAAGAGGCTAATGAGGCAGAAAAGTGACACCAACTTGTTGAGGAAAGAGAATCACGACATGGAAAAATACAAATGGATTCCTTCCTACCACCCTACACACATAAGGACTCCAGATGGATTAAAGACCTAAATGTGAAAGATAAAACTATAAAGTTAATAAAACAGATAATAAAAAATAAATTTTATAACAAAGGGACAGGGACAATTTATTTCACAAAGCCCCCAAAGTAAAATACTGATGAACTGAATCACACCAAAATTAAGATTTCTGTTCACCAAAAGAACACACTGGACAAAGTTAACAGAAAAATCACAGCCTAGGAAAATACTTGTCATGTCTAGAATGAGCCAGGGACCATCTGGAATATACAAAGAACTTCTGTAAATCAATAGGAAAAATACAAAAACTTCCAGTGGACCAATGTGCAATAATTTGAAGGGGAATTTACTGAAAGAGAAAAATCCAAAAAAATAGTAAGCATATAAAGAGATAAATGATTGAGTTCATCAGTAATCACATAAAAGCAAAATTAAACACAAAGACACCATTTTACACCCACAAGACAGAAACAGGGAAAATCAGAAAAGTTAATAATGCTAAGGATTGGTGGGAATGTGGGTATAGAGAAACCCATACTGCTGGTGGGAATGTGGACTGGTGAATCATTCTGAATGAGTAATGAGACATGATACTATGTACAGTACCTGAACTGTACATATATGCCCTATGGCCAGCAATGCTACTCTGTGTCTAGATCCCAATAAATGACCCTTGGTATTTCCCAGTAGGGGGCATGTCTTAGGCTGTTCACAGGAACCTTGCTTATGGTGAGATAAGATGAAGACAACATGGTGTCCATCCCTGGGAGAGAATGTAAGTAAAATGTGCTCTACACTGTAACACACTATGAGCATTTGCAAGCAATAGGTTAAATACATACATAGCAATATTGACGGACCTTAAAAAATAATGCTGAGTGGAGAAAATAAACAAAATTGAACATATAACACACAATCATAAATTAAAATGCAGGTACAATGAATTCAAAATACAAAGCTGTGTATTTTATAAGAATGCAATCATTGACAAGCACATATACTTTGAAAGATTGGGTTCTTGAATGAAAAAGATTGGAGATAGAAGGGAATGACAACGTGCATAAACACAAGCAGGGCCCTATGAAAATATGTTTATATGTGTTTGTATATACGTATCATCAAACAAAAGTCTTACAAAGTAACACATTCTTATTATATGCAACCCATTCTGTTTCTATTTTGTTTCCTTTTTTTCATGCTGATCTCTATCTACTAAACGGATTGTATAACCTACTGATGGGTTACAACTTTCAATTTTAAAACACGGATCCAGGCAATAATAAAGGTATTACAGTGAGTTCCTGGAATAATAAGAATAGTGCCACTCGTTCATTAAAAATTCAAGCACCAAAGGCAGAACTGAGAAAAAGCCCCCTTCCTGGGCTGCCTTCTCCCAGAGCCCCGTGTCCTCAGGGAATTCCCGTGAGGCTGGGCCGCTCCTCCCCACGTGACTCGGATCCAAGCAGCACTTCCGGAGAGTGAACTTTTCACCCCTACTTCAGCCCGGGCTTGTCGGACTAAGGCCAAAACTAAAGCCGGAAATGATATGCCACTTGCTAAAGCCTAAAGGGATATTTTAAAACAGAAAGCAACATTTTTAAACATTCCTTAAACACATTTGAATAACAAGCAGATCTAAGAAAAGAAAGTTAGAATATATGAAAAGAGTAGAAACTCTAAGGATCAAAATAATAAAACAAAAAGCTTGGAAACGGGAGTGGGTACACAGACTCCCAGAGAGCAGGAAGCTAAGTCAAAGGAGAAGGAGATGCTGCAGAAGAGACCATCGGCTCGTCCCAACCTGCAGCTCAATAAAAAATGAAAAGTCAAGATTTCTATTCCAGATCAACTGAGAATTGTCTTTTGAGGGCAGCTTTAGGGTCTTACACCAGAAGGTATTCCCAGAAAGCACCTTTCCAGGGCCAATACTAAAATAGTCATTTTAAAGTATTTAAATAGGATTAGACAACTCTAGGCTAAATGAAGTTAAAAAGCACAATAAAGAGCGGAGCACAGAACTGTGTTTCTACCTTTGCAGCTCCACCCAAGTAGAGAGACGAGAATGTGTCGACAGGTTTAGAAATAGAACACCTCATCCCTCTCTGCAGCCATGGAGGCAGCAGCGTTCTAAAGCCCCATCACAGCCCTGGAATCAACATTCCCTGGAGGGCAACTTGTGTAGGGATGTCCTGCGGCTGGCTCTAGGAGCTTGGGCTTGAAGCAGGCTATAATCAACTACTTATCAAACAGAATTACGTTAGAAGAGATGTTATTTAAAATAAAACAAACAAAAATCTAAAAATAACTAGGCTCCATGGAATCCACAGGACAAAACGCACCTGGAGAAGCAATACAGTTCATACGAGCAGAGGAATGACTTGTGGCCTATCGGGCAGAAAAAAGAGAGAGAAGAGCTGACTGTGCAGGTAAGATGGAGGAAAGGGAGGAAAGCCAAGAGGCTATAGCAGGTGCATTAAAAAGAGATGAACACACAAGAAGCACGAATTTGTAGTATATTTGCCAGTTACTGATCCTTAACTCATAGGTGCTCACAAAGTGCAAAAAAACACATACCACATTAAAGAAAATGACAAGCTACTTGCAAGTCTGATGAAAATAGAGCAAGAGAACAGGAGTACTGGAAGCTACCATTTACTGAAAAGACTCTTTAAAATTCACTATTGCTAATCCTTACAATAATTCTGCAAGGTAAATGGTATCTCTTGTAGACCTTTTATATAAAATGATACCTTTTATAGACGAAGAAACAGACCATCATTGATGCTAAGAAAAGTCCTCAGGGGCACACAGGAATAAGTAAGTGGCAGAGCCAAGATCTAACCCAAGGCATTCTCACTTCAAAATATCTTTTCATTAAGCTTACTGACTCTCAAAAAGTATACTTAAATGAAAATCAATTAAGTGAGACATAGAAAAGAATTTCCTCCATTTAAACAGACTAGAATGGGTTGAGCTCTGGAGGTGTAAACTACCAACGACAATCTCCTGGTTTTGATCACTGTACTACGGTTACTGAAGATATTATCCTGGGGGAAGCTGGGTGAAGGGTACACGGGAACTCTTATTTTTGCATTGTTTTGCAACCTAAAATTATTTTAAAATAAAAAGTTTTGTTGTTTTTATTTTAATAATAGGAATGAACTTTTTGGAAGGTTACCTAGCCTCCTCTTCCTTTGGGGAGATATATATATATTTTAAAAGGCTAATTCTCAGCTGTCTGCAGTGACCTAAATACCACAAGAAATAAAGTAATATTGAATCTCTTCCACTCCCATTCAACTTCAATAAACTTTCATTAACTACGTACTACCACATGGTACCATACTATTTTGTCTATACAAAAATATAAGTACTATCCAGTACTCCCACACTCAAGGTTTTTCCTTTTTTATCTTTGTCTACCATGTTTATATACAGGAACCAGGGAAATAGACTTACCATTTATATCTAAAGTGAACATCATGAGAATAAAATGTCTAGCTGACATTAAAGAGAATGTTCGACAAAATTTACTTTTTTTCCTAAGAATTATTGAGCCACATTTTTCCAGTCTATAAGACAAACCATTTATTGAGCACCTTCTGTGTCATTAAATTCATTTACTATCACAGCAATGTTATAAAGTAAAAATTAATATGCCCATGTTACATATATAAGGAAAGCCAGACAAACTAATTTTCAGAAGTCATGAAAGTATTCAGTGGTAAAATGGGGATTCGAACTCAGATCTAGCTACCTCTAAGATGATACACCTTGCTCTATCTTTGCGGCTCCACACTGTCATTTCTATCTTAAAAAGCATCTCCTATATTATTTACTAACTAAACCTTAATAGCAAAATATCCATTTTAAGCACATTCACACGTTAAAAAAAAAAAAACTCAATATTCATTCCTGGCTCCTATTTGAAGTTAAAGTTTGTGAGCGAAGCTGAAGAAAAATCTTAGAAGTATGAAAGAAATGTAAGTGGTATTCCAAGTAACAATATGTGTGCAGTCGAGTGGGAAACATGAGAAGAGCATCTGCCAACTTCATTTTGGCCTCGTTTGATGCTATCTCACTGATCTGGGTCCAACTTACATTTACGTCTCCCTCTCTTTCCCTCCCCCATTTCCTCTTCACTCTAGCAGCATACAAAAATCACAGCAAAGAGGCTGGATAGAGTTTCTAAGAATGCACTGAAAACATTATCAAATAAGGGAATGGCTATCTAGTCCAAGCATAACCTTATTTCAACTAAGAAAAATCTCAAACACTAAAACAAATCTTTATGGGATCATAAATAACCAGAAACAAAATTATCTAAATATCGACTCTAAAGACAAATAGATTTTTGGAGAGAAATGCTCAAAAGAACTAACTAAAAATGTCCTTTAATCTGTACTTATACACAGGGTGTTATAACTTAGTATGAGTCAACCTCTAAGTTGGATGTACTTTTTAATTCAAACTTTTTTTAAGTCTTTAATTAGGTTTAATTCTACTTTCAGCTTTTGTTCCCCAGCCCTGATCCCCATCTGTTCAACTCTGGTGCTAATGAACCTCAGATTTCTGATACTTGTATTCAGCACCATCGGAACCGACCTTTAGTTTTGAAGGTCCACAATTTCACGACACTTCCCTTGACTTCCATCCACATTTGGAATTTTTTTTAGTCTAGTATATGTAACTGGTAATATTTTGAAAAAGAAACAGTTCTCCATCAGTTACATTTTTCAAAAAGGTCCAAGTAAAAATGGCTAGTTGATTTTTATTTTTAAAGTCACTCAACGGTTTGCTCCTAATGGTGACATTGTGGTATCCTTAGCTCTTTCCTTCCAACTTCTTGGTAAACCGAGGGACTAGATTGCATTAGTACAATAGTAAAGAAAAAAATAATATTCTAGAAAACCAAACATATAAGCTGAAAAAATCTTGGCTTCTTTCTCAGACCACTAAGTATCAGCTAACAATTAGTACCAATGAGGATTTCCATTCTGATGTTCAGGGGCTCAGGTAATAATACTATGAATACTAATCTACAAGTCTCCTATCCACCTTCCCCTCCCCCTACAAAAAAGACAGGAGCAAATGGTGTCAGGCATCATGTATTAATCCTGGGAGATAGCGTAGGAAATGACATTTTAGTACCCTCTCTAACACGTTCACACTCTAACGGAGGAGATAAAGTTAACAGACAATTGTAATTCAGTGTGATGAGGGATGTTACAAGGATAAGCACAGGATGCTATGGAAATATAGAGGAGGCACTTTTAACACAATCCGAAGAGGGCAGGCATTGGGGATGTTCAGGAGAGTTTCTGAGAAATATGATGTCCAAAAGACACTAAAACATAAGTAACCACTTTGCATCCACTAGGATGGCTGTAATAAAAAAGACTGATAGTAACAAGTGTTGGGGAGGGATCTGGAAAAATCGGAACCCTCGTATCTCACTGGTGGGAATATAAAATGGTGCAGGCACTTTGAAAAACATTTTGACAGTTGCTTAAAATGTTAAGCATAGAATTACCCTACGAGCCAGCAATTTTCACTCCTAGATGTATACCCAAGAGAACTGAAAACATATGTCCACACAAACTTGTACACAAATATATACAGCAGTATTATTCAAAATAGGCAAAATGTGGAAACAACTCAAATGTCCATCAATTGACAAATGGATAAATAAAAAGTGGTACATTCCAAAAGGGAATACAATTTAGTCATGAAAGAAGAATGCAGTATTGATACATGCTTAAAAAAAATGTATGAACACAGATAAACCTTTAAAAACATGATGCTAAGTGAAAGAAGCCAGACACAAAAGGCCAAAGATTGTATGGTTCCATTTATATGAAATTTTCAGAATAATCAGATTCATGCAGACAGAAGGCAGATTAGCAGCTGCCAGGGGCTGGGGGGAGGGGGAATGGAGAGAGACTGCTAATGGGTATGATGGGGTTGGTTTCTGTGGCGACAATAATATTCTGGAATTAGATCACGGTGATAGTTTTGCCACTTTGTAAATATACTAGAGTCCTAAATTATATAGGTCGAAATGGAGAATTTTACGACATATGAGCTATATCTCAATCAAAAAGACAGAAAAAAAGATTTAAGAGTGAGCAGGTGAAAACAGAATTAAGGGGTCAGGATGAAGGGAAAGCAACAGGAATGGTAGATGGTAAAGAGAAGTGGGTACTGATGTGGGTTCTGGAGCATGGGAAGAAGGCGTGAGTGGGACTGAGGGAGTGGCTTGGCTCCCATTCACGGCAAAGACACGGAGGGTAAGTGCAGTTTAATTGGGTGGGCGTGGAGACAGAAGGGGAGGGAGTTGATGTCTCAAGTCTCTCTTCTGACCATGTGGCAAGTTGGCAGGGTAGGAAGTTGGAAATGAAGGAAGGAAGGTTAGAACAACCTCTACAGAGAACAGGAGAGAGAAATGACTGGAAAATAAGCTGATTATTGGAAGTTTCCCACACTTTTTTGTTTGTTTGTTTAATCAACATCCAGGTTTAACTACAAAACAACATACTTAGGCACAAAATGAACAGGAGGTCTCAGAAGATATTTTCTCCTCTGTCAAACCTTCTGGATCCTTCGACTAGAGTGTGAGGGGCTCAAAGCTCACCTCCTGCTGTTTTCAGCAATGTCTGAATCCTTTTTTAGTCTTTCCTATTTGCTTTATCAGTTGCTTCAGTCCCATAGCAAGCTGCTTCTTGGCATTTGTCATTTCCTCTTATTTTACAATATTATTTCAACAACTAGGTATTGCAGAACTCAAAAATTGATATGAAGATGATTTTTATGACGCTTTTCATAACCTAAAGGGAAAACAAGTTTTTCTCCTTATTCATTGTAATTTTATTGGTTTTCATAATTTTTTTCAACATTAAGATACCAGAAGTCTATTTGATGTGTTCTAGATCTCAAGACACATCAATCATTTTTAATTTCCATGCTTCAATAGTTAGTAATTCCTATTTAAATGAATAAAATTAGCTTTTACCTTCAGTTGGTAACATTGATAGTAAGTCAGACACTGTAGATTTTGTCAAGAATTTCCAAATCAAGATCTCCACAGGATGAGGATAATGGAATAACTCCAACAGATGATTTTACCTATGGACAAAAGTCAACGATTTATTAGAACGCGGTGTGAAAGAAAGATATGTGGTTGCTACTGAATCATGTAAATACATCAAGTCTTCAAAAAGTACTAAAGTTTCTGATTTCTATTCATTAGACAGATACCAGTTAGCACTTTTTGAAAGCTTCCTATGTTGCAGATATTTTTTTCTATATAACCTCATTAGTTTCTTAGCCCAACAGTATTTGACAGATGAAGAAAATGGAGCAGCTCGTGAATAGCAGAGCCAGGATTCAAACCCAAGGATTTTGCCTCTGGGTTCTGAGTTCTTAATTACCACACAGACTTACCACATAGACATTCGCCCAGGTACTCAACTGCATGAAAGACTCATAAAGGTTAGATGGTATGAGGAATTCTAGGTTATTTATTCCCATTCAATTGCTAGTGTTTCTCAAAATATCCAATTGCCATCCGAAATTCAAAATATCATAGTCAGGATGATATAAAGAAAAGACACCTTGTCAAGGAGAGGGAACCTGGGTCTCTTAACAGAGCTGCAACTAATGTGCTATATGTTGAGATGTTTCTCAAGCTCTCCCATGCCTCAGTTTGCTAATCAACCACAAATGTGCTTCCAGTTCTGAAATTCCATAGCAATGAAAAAAGAAAACATCCATTCTATGAAGCCCTTCGCATCTTCCATTGCCAATCTATTTCCTTCCTCTGATTTGTCACCCATCACCCACTCCTCTAGGCGCTCGTTGAAATCTCTCTCTCCTCTCACTCTGCCAATTGGGCTCTTCTTTCATTTTGCACTTTCATAATGCTAGTCTATCCTGGATAATTTAGTACTTATTTGGGTAATACACAATTGGATTTGTTTCTTCAAACCCTTTTAGGAAAAGAGCAGAGTATAAATAAATAAAAATACTTAAGGCTGAATGTTCTCTAAGTATTATGCGTGGTATGTCGTGAGCTTGACCAGAAGCCCTTTGGGGACAGGGAGTCCTTGAGCGCCCGCTTCAGGTGGAAGGATATGCCGAGTCCCCCACGGACAACACAGACTGGCAGCACAGCCCCCTCCATTAGGGGATATCCAGTGTTTCCTAGCCTCTTCTGGTGCATCAATTTACTTACATCTGTAAATATGTAAACATTTTGAGATTCAGTATGTGAACTTGAAATCAGACCCGCAGTCAATACATTTCCTAGATATTTCTGCCAAAGTAAACATTTTTCTTTGGATCTTGATTCTCCGATCCTCCAGTCTTGTTTCCCTTGTATTTTGCATTGATTCTGTCTTCAGTTCCACTGTTCTTCCTGAACATGTAAAACGCGTGCCTCTCCCCTTATAAAACAGTAAAGAAATCCTAAGAGGTGCTAAGGGTAGGGGCTGGCTTTGGGGATAAGAGAAGCATAGAAAAGGATCGGTACACAGGGTAGTATTCAAAATCAATGGCATTACTGTCTTCCTATCATCAGGTTGTGAGGAGGGATCAAATTTCCAACTACCAAATAGAATTTCTTTTACCCAGCTTCACTAGTCTTTACATAAATTATAGATACTGTGGAGTAGTATCTATACTACTATGTATCTACACTACTATCTATATCTATATACTATGTGGAGTGGAGGCAACAGTAGCAATAATAACAACAAAGCCCTTACACAGCATTTACTCTACCCTAAATACCCTCCTAAGCACTTCACTGGTACTAATCACACAGTCATCACAATAACTCCATAACATAGGTACATTACTAGCTAAGTTACTGACAAGACGAGAAACAGAGAGGTTAGTTCATTTGCTTAATGTCACACAGCCGGTAAGTGGCAGAGGTGGGATTTAAGCCGAGGCAGTCTGACTCTAGAACACCCACTCATAATCCCGTTAATCTAAAATGCCTCACCATCATCATGATATTCCATAGTGTTGACTCTAAGAAACTCTAAGTTTCTGATTCTCCTCTCAGTCAAATTTGAGTGAATTTGTGCAGGTACATAAACCTTACCACGTGTCCAGAAAAGGCCTGATTTCGTGAAACTATATTCTTCTCCATACAACTTCACAAAAATTCAAAACTAAAAGTCTGATCAAAATGATCATAGCCTCTAAGATTCTTAGGCAAATCACAAATAAAATAGAATTCAGAAACTATTCCTTTTAACTTTGTACAACAAAGTAAAGACTATACGCTAAGCATTTCTGTATTAATAATTTCTTTTAATCTTTATATCAAAAACATTTCAAAGCAGAAGAAAAGTCTGAACTGTTGAAGGAACTCCTATATACCCTTCACCAAGAAACCCCATTCACATTGGGCCAACTGCCCCAATAATGTTCTTTCTAGCCAAAGAACCCATTCCAGGATCACACTTTGTACTGAGCTATCCCCTCTCTTCGGTCTCCTGCAGTCTGGAGCGGTACCCAGCTCCTCTTTGACCTTCATCACCCTTCAATTATTAAAGATGGCTGATTAATTATTTTGTAGAATGCCGCTAAACTGGGATTAGTGAGGTTTTCTCATGGGAAGATTCAAGGGTTACATTTTTGGGAAATGATGCTGTGTTCTCACTGCATCCCATCAAGTGACAGGTGATGTGAGTTTGTGCCATCAATGGTGATGGTAACTTTGATCACTTGAGAAAGGTCAGACCTTCAAGTCTCTCCAGGAGAGTTCAGTTCTGCCCTTTATAATTAATAAGGATTTGTGGACAGATATGTCGAGGTGATCTAAATATCCTGATCCTCATCCAACTTTCACTCACTACTTTTAACATCCATTGATGTTTCTTACCTGAATTCTTAGCACAATTGCCAAATTGCCATCTTTCTAATCTTAGCCTTTTTTCTATTTATCAGACAGCATTCTATTTTAAGGAAGACCTTTCTCTTCTCCCCACTTACGCACTTATTTATATCAGTATGAATCTGTGAATCCCTAGGTTGTTCAGTGGGATATAATCAGTAACTCTCATTATTATCTTGATGCTCAAGTTGTCCTAGGTTTGCCTAATGGGATCCTTTCAAGCTGGCTGCTGTGTTCTTCTGGTATCTTCCCAACATGCTTTGAGAACTTCTGTATTTTCTGGCACAACAAGATATTCAAAGCTCATTTGAGGGGCCAGCCCGGTGGCGCAGCAGTTAAGTTTGCATTTTCTGCTTTGGTGGCCCGGGATTCACTGGTTCGGATCCCGGGTGCAGACCCAGGCATCATTTGTCAAGCCATGCTGTGGCAGGCATCCCACATATAAAGTAGAGGAAGATGGGCACGGATGTTAGCTCAGAGCCAGTCTTCCTCAGCAAAAAGAGGAGGATTGGTGGCAGATATTAGCTCAGGGCTAACCTTCCTCAAAAATAAAAGGCACTAATTTGGTACCTTCCCTGCCCTAGCCCTAGAATCAGACATTTTTTCAAAGATCTCTGGTTCCTTTTAGCAAAGACTGGTATTTAGAAAGTAAGATCTGGACAGTACGTGTGCTCATATTCACTTGGCTGTCACAGTATCGTGGCCCTCTCAGTGAGCAAGGTTAGGAAATGGGTGTGTTGTGCATGTATGTACGTATGTATATGTACATATTCATATATATGCATATACTTTACATTATATTTATTTCTACATATGTAATTTCTACATATTGAAATCTGTGAGTTCACACTGATACCTCAAATTCCAACCTACAGCACAGGACTCATTCCCTAGCTTTCCTTTTTTATATTTGTAGCTTTCTCCTCTGACATAAGAGTCTGTCTCCCATTATCTTCAATATACTTGCCTGTTGGACATCCCTGCGCAGTCTCACTTAATGGCTTTTTGACTAAATTATTAAGGAAGGAAGGACGCAGGCAAGCAAGCAAGACCAAATTTTGAGCTTTGATAATCCACACATGATAAAAACACAATCCAGGCCCTAACACTAAATACATCAACACAGCCCCTCATCCCCTAGCCATAGCAGAGAATGAAGTTCAACGTTGTCCTCCAATGGTCTCCCATCTGTTTTTCAATGTGTGTAGTCACACAATTGTTCGCATATTTACAATGAAAATAACTGACATATAATAAGTATTATATTACTGAGTAATAAAAATTTCAAGAACCAGCTGTCACTAACTTTTTCAAAACACATAAAAGAAATTCTAGGAAATCTTTACTGAACACCCCAACCCCTTATATAGTTAAGATGGGGAAAGTGGGGCCCAGAAAGGTCACAGGCCTTGCTCAAAGTCACAGAACTAATTAGTAGCAAAGCACAGTCTCACCCTTCGGTTCCTGACTTTCCTGCACGGTAAGCTACTTTTGAAATGTTTTCCAAGAAACTAACATACAGTTTGAAAACATGTCCACTGAGAAACAGCCAGTGCTGCCAGCCCTGAGAAAAACTTATACCCACGAACGTAGCAAGTCTATTTTGTTTTTTCCTTCTTCTCCCTAAGGCCCCCCAGTACATAGTTGTATATTCTAGTGTAGGTCCTTCTGGTTCTGCTATGCGGGACGCCGCCTCAGCATGGCTTGATGAGCGGTAGTAGGTCCACGCCCAGCATCCAAACCAGCGAAACCCTGGGCCACCAAAGCAGAGCACACAAACTTAACCACTCGGCCACGGGGCCAGGCTCACAACTCTATTTTAAATAGAGAACAATCTCTTCCACTGGAACATTAATAAAACACTTACTCAAATGCTATAAACATAGTTCACGTAACCAGAAACCGTTCCTTACTTTAGTATTCTACAATTCCTCCCAGTCATCATAATTAGCATCAATCACCACAGTATCACGGATAGGAAGAAATGCAGAACGGGGATAATAAGACCACCTATCTCATAAGTATACTGCAAGGCTCAAGATAGTGCTGTGAAAATATTATGTAAATGGGGCTGTGCTATACAGTTAAAAGTGGCTCTTCTTCCCTTGATGTAAATAGGGAGGTGCCGTCAAAAAGCTGATTAAACCAACTTTGTGCAACATGGTACCAGCTCTGGCACCAAGCTTACACGAGCATCATATGAAGCAGGTCATTCCAACTTTTGGTGTCCTAGTTTCTCCTGTTCGTCATCTGTAAAACGGAGATGACAACAACTAGTTCTGAGAGCTGATATGCAAATTAGAGAAAAAAGTACGTAGAGTCCTGAACAGGAGGCCTGGCACCCAGTGTTCAGTTAATAGATGACAGCTCCCCTCTAGTCACCAGCCTTGTCATGGCGCCGCCAGCACTAACTCCATTATCAGAGCTTTCATTATTACTTTCAGACCTTACCACGGCTTGCAATGCATAATACCAGGGGAAATGAAAGCTGTTTGAAATTTGCTATGGTCATAAATAAAACGGAGCTCATTTTATATCTGCAAAGACGACATTCAGGCAACTCCTAAATCATTTCACTGTTTTTCTAGATTTGGACTCACGCGATCCTTAAGGATGATCCCAGTTTCTAGCTTTTCCCCTCAAGACATTGGACATGGTCAGTTTACCCAAATATCTTGGGTCCAAAGATGTCATTTATCTTATGATACGTGATACTTTGATACTTCTCCACATGGGGGATAACTAAGGATGAAATTTCAGACTAGGATAAAAAATATATTAAAGAAATGAGTTAATTTTATGGAAAGGCGGAAAAAATGATAAAACCCTTAAAAGATTTAAAACAGATTAGGGACAAAAACAGCCTTCAGGCAGGCCAAAAATGGTGGCACTCTTTTCTTAAGACATGACGCCTGGCAAACTCAGCTGTCTTATTACTTAAGATTTAGCTTTTTTTAACTGGTTTTTTTTTTTTTTTTTTTAAAAAAAAAAAAAGTGTCTTGTGTTATGGAAAACCAGGTGCACTGTGGCTTTCACTCTTGTTTAAAAAAAAAAAACATCTATTGTCACTCATGGGCTTCAGCCTAGCCTGTCAAGCAGGAATTAAAATCTCTTTAAAAAGAAGCTTTGCATGGTTCATGTGTCAGGCCGACATGAGCTGGATCAGCTTACAGAAGGGGCCAGAGATAAGGCATCCCCAAAGAAGGTTAGAAGGAAACAGCCCCCAGAAAAATCTATGGTTTCTTTACCCATCTCCCCTCCCCTCTCTCTCCTCTATAAGAATTGGTGCAACGCGCAACACAGATGAAAGAGCGATTTCTTTCCCTTTATTAATGACAGCCCTAGATTCTGAAATTGACCCATCAGGAACAAATATCTACCTCCTATTTCAAAAGGTCTCTATTTTTCTTTAAAAATCATGAAACAAACAAAAAAAAAACACATCAGTTTAAAGCCCACTATCAAGTCTTTGATTTTATTAAGTCCAACGGTACAAAGCCTGCAGAGTGAGGACTATTTGGTTTATTTTAAAAGAATGCATCAAATATTAGCCGAAAATTGGCTGTAAATGGGGCCACTTAAGCCTCCATGGAAAGGAATTGCAGGGGCTTGGGATTAAAATTGCAGGAAGCGAAAAGGAAAATTGAGGATGAGGAAATGATGACTGATGGGCCCGGTGCTATTATCTCTGAGAATACTAAGGACAGTGAGGCTTTGAAAAAAATTACATAGGTGACCTTGAGAACAAGTCCAGACTGAGCAGCGAGCTGGGTGTAGCTTCCTGCAAGGATGGAAGGAGAGCAGGCAGAATTCTTCACTTCCAAATGGATGATGGAGATGTTTCAGACACGCAGTTTTGATTTTCTTTTAGCATGCGGAGCTGCAAGCTGCATCTCCAAGAATAAATGTCACGAAGCCCTCGTAAAATGCTCCACCTTCAGTAGCTGTAGTCTGAAACTCTTAAGTGGTCCTAGAGGATTTCATGACTTTGGGACACAAGAGATTGGAGATTAAAAATGAACTCTATTGACTAAATTACTGTACTGGCTTTCTGTCTTCATCCTCTGTAATCACACACAGAATGGAAAGCCCCAAACCATTCAGGAGACTATCTAAACGTCCTGACACTGCTTCAAAATGAGAACTAGGAGCAGATCCTGGATCCCAGGGAATGTAACTGCTACAAATTCTCACTCTACACTTGAGTTGCTAACTCATTCCTTTAGATCAGTGGCTCTTAAATTGGTTAATATCAAGACCCCTTTTGAATCTTAAAAATGACGGAGGGGGCCGGCCCAGTGGTGTAGTGGTTAAGTTCATGCACTTGGCTTCAGAGGGCAAGCGTTCGCAGGTGCAGATCCCAGGCCCAGACCTACACACTGCTCACGAAGCTGTGCTGTGGCGGCTTCCCACACACAAAATAGAGGAAGACTGGCAGAGATGTTAGCTCAGGGCCAATCTTCCTCACAAAAAAAAAGACCAAGGACTCTAAAGAGCTTTCTCTTATGTAGGTTATATCTATCAATATTCACCATGTTACAAACAAAAACTAATGTTTAATATTTATTAATTCACTAAAACAATCAAAACACCCAGTACCGTTAACGTAAATGATAAATTTTTATAAACAATTAGATTTTCCCCAAAAATGTAGCAAGAATAATGGCATTGTTTTACATTGTTGCCAAATTTTTCATGTCTAGTTTAATAGAAGACAGCTGGAGTCTCCTATCTATTCCATTCAATCTATTGCAATATCTTATTTTGGTTGAAGTATATAAGAAAACCCATTCTCACACAGATATGTAGTTGGAAAACAGAGGAATAATGTAACAGCCTTTTCAGATAATTTTGGATATTATTTCCCTGATACTACACCAAAACTTAACAACTGGTGGTTTCTATAGGAATCTGAACCCCTATCAGTGAACTTTTCATGCCCTGTTAAAATCCTCTGATTTAGCACGTGATCTTTACCCCTGCACCATTTGTAACAGCAATCATCGATCAGATAGGAAATATTGATTCACTGAGTTATGCAGAAGTTCCAAACGTACACTGAAAAACTTAACTATGCACTTGCGAGAGAAAGAGGATGAAAAAGCCAAATAATATCTTAGTATTATTAATCAATTTGACCTTACAGATGCACTGAAAAGGCAGCAGGGACCAGGAAACTGAAGCACAATTAGTCTATCATGGCACCTGAAAACGGTGACTTGAGTTCAGAATGTGACAGCAGTTAGCTAGGTCATCGAAGGGTCCTTTTAGGGGCCAGATAATATGAAGGAAAAAAAACTGTGCCCCCAAGCTGACTTTCAACCTGGAATTTGTCAGAGAATTCTAAATAAGAGAGTTCTTTATGGTTTCTAAGCTCTGCTACAAACTGGACAGGATACGACCCATTGAATTTGACTTTGTTCTCCACTACGAAAGTGCCTGGGTTTAACCACTAACAACCATGTCTCAAGTTGAAATTCAGAAAGGAAAATATTCTTTTATGACTAAAAAGCCAGAATCATTCATTACTGATTTTTTCCCTTCTTTGTGAAATCCTAAGGTTTTAGGGGTTCCTTTAAAGTCATTATTTTAGTGGCCCAACTACTACAAAGAGAATTTTAGACGTGGAGCCATTAGACCTAAGGGATGACCTAAATTTTTAAATGTCAGCTCCTGGGGATGGGACCTGAACCATCCGGTTCAACACTGCATCCTCAGCCCTAACACCTAAAGCCAGGGCCTGTCACCTATTCAAAGCTCAACAGATATTTGTGGAATAAACGAATGACTTAATTTCTATTTGAATACTGTTAACTATTTCATGGCAAATATGACATTGTGTATACCACATTGAAGAAGCGAGTAAGAAACCTAGTGCCACTAATTCTGCAGTATAATGGCGTTTCAAGGGACGAGGAAAAATATATGAACTGTTTATCTGTATATCACCTGCTTTACTCAAAAACTTTAATTCGCAAGGATATTTTTAGTGACTATCTCATGAAATTCAGATTTCAAATTCAAACTAACAATTTTTAATTCAATGCAATGCAGAAAGTAGCTGAGGAAAAATGAATTCTTGCTGTCGATAGGCTGTTACGGCAATGCAATATGATACTTGAAAAGAAAAATAAAGGATTAGGAGAAAATTTATTTAAAGATCAAAATTCTGGGGGGCCAGCCAGGTGGCATAGTGTTGGGTTCATGTGGTCCGCTTTGGCAGTGTGGGGTTCACAGGTTTGGATCCCAGGTGCAGACCTAGCATAGCTCGTCAAGCCACGCTGTGGCAGCATCCCACATTAAATAGAGGAAGATTGGCACAGATGTTAGCTCAGTGACAATCTTCCTCAAGCAAAAAGAGGAAGACTGGCAATGGACGTTAGCTCAGGGTCAATCCTTCTCACAAAAAAAAGAAAACAAATATTCTAGGCAAAAACTGGGTAAGAAATGATACTTTTTTACTAAAATATTTGTGTGCATGAGTGTGTGTCTGCATATATGCATATGAACATGTCATTGAAGTTCTCACTATAACACAGATTAGTGTTATAGCAGCATAAATGGTCTCACTGCTCTTTAACTCGTAACAGATGAGAGCGGCAAGGTATAGAGAGGAGATGCAAAAGGCTAGTTTTACAAATGCTCCCAGTATTTCAGAAGCTTTGATAATTTGGATTTTTTTATAGTCCTGCTTGGCGAGAGAAAGCAGGCCTTCTTGGTGAACAGAAGTGACTGTTTGTGCAATAGAATTGATTATCTGTGCAAGATGGCTCATGCTGCAGGACTATAAAAAATTGCAGGTGGCTTTGGTTACAAGACGAGCTATCAGTCATCCTGAACTATTGACACATTTTTATGTACTGTAGTCTCAAATCACTCACTGGGGTTACCTATTCATCCCTGAAATCTAAAATTCAGAGCCCTACCTAAGGGAAAAGAAGGGATTTAAACTGAAAAGTCTTCTCTCTCTTGTCTTATAACAAGATCACATTTTAAAGAGAGATGGAAGAGAAAGGCTAAGTTTCCATAAGCCCACCATCCCAGAGTAGCACTGGGGTCCAGCTACCACCTTTGTTCAAATGATAACTCCGAGAGCTATGAATCCCAGGGATTGGGGAAAGCTGCTTAAACGCTTTTCATAACTTTGATTTATAATCGGTCATGAACTAATAAAAATTATAGTGAATACACTCATGTGTCACTTAACGAAGGGGATACATTCTAGGAAATGTGTCGTTGGGCAATTTTGTCCTTGTGTGACAATCAGAATGTATCTTGCACAAACCTAGACGGTATAGCCTACTATACACCCAGGTTTTATGGTACTAATCCCATTGGACCACAATTGCATTATGCAGTCCGTTATTGACCAAAACATTGTTACGCAGCACGTGACTGTATTTTTCTTCAAAAGGGTGCTTGTCACTGGGCAAACTGCAAATGAAATCAATTCCAGCCTGGTCCCAGGAGCTTAAAAATTACTAAGCACATGGTAAGCTTCCTGCATTATTAGAGAGAGACGAATAACTCAACACAGAGCCGAGAATGAGAATCTCCTTCAAGAGATGGCTAAAAATGCTGCAGTTATGGCTGTGTGATTTTCCTGCCACCAAACGAACCTGCTGGGAAACCTCGCCTGCCAGCTAATGACCACAGTGCCATAACTTTTCAGCACATAATGCTGGATTTGAGACGAGGTGGCAAGTTGTTTTTAATGGCATTTCTTTCCTCCTATAAAAATTCTCAGTCTAGATCGAAATTAATGAATTTTGTTACACCTTCGTTCCACAGTTTCTCTCTTAAATTCCATGCTCTGAGCAATCCCATTTTGTCTGCTTTCCAGAACCAGCAGTGATTCCCTAGGACTTTATTACATTCAACCCCATGAAGCAAATGACTCATTCTGGAAAGTGTTTCCTTTCCCTCCTTCTACTGCCCAATATTTGGGCATTTTATACTTTGTCGGAACCTTTATCAAGCAGAAATTTGAACGACAAGTGGTAAACTCTATTGTCAAAAGAAATGGAAGTTAACCTAGGGAATAGAAGAACCCATCAATAATATTACAGTGTCACATTATTTTGGTGATTTTCTTTTTCTTTGTTCTTATTGTCTCAAAATACACAGTTTGTGGAGTTGACTATTATTCAGTGGAGTGCTCATAGGTGAAATATACTGAAAGCCATGTAGAATCTTTTGTAAAAATGCAAAAAGGAGGAACACCACTTGACAAATCAATTACAGTTGACTTCCATTCTGTGTTGCTGTGAGCTTTGTTTATTTATACCTATTTCTGGCACTAGCACCATGATTTCCCATTTATTTATTCACTTATCCAGCATCTAATAGATGTCAGACATAGTGTTAAGTAACAGCAATAAAATCCTAAAGAAATCACAGTTCCTGCAGCCAAAAAAGCTTAATGTCATGCTAAGTATATATGTAAAAACAAAAAAAATTTTTTTAAAGAAGAAAGGAGAGTTGGGGGGTAGGGAATAAAAGAATCACACTAGTATATTGGAAGCACACCTTTAATAGAAAGCTGAAATAGGAAGGAAGGGCCACCTCCCAGGGTGGGAAGAGGAAGAGAGAGGAGTGGCAGGAAAGGCCTGGCTAAGAAACTTTGAATAGAGTCTTGAAGGACAGGAGGTGGTCACCCAGTGAGTTAGGAGAGTGGTGCAGGAAGGACAGATGCAGGAAAGAGCAGGGAGGGAGTCGTCTGTCCCCAGGCTTGAAACTTTCCTTCCGACATCCTCTCCTTCGCCTTTCACATCTTCACAGTCACCAAGGCCTGACCTTTCTAGCTTTGAAATCTCACACCAGCCTCACCTTTCTCTTGCTGATGGTTCCACTCCAGTAGAGGACTTTAGTATGCAAAGTGCGCTACTGAACTAGCCCCCAACATTCGTCCCCTTATAATCTCCTCTCTCCACCTCCCAACCCGACTCCAGCCAGCTGGCACTCTCCTGCCTACATGAGCCTCCGAAAATTCCACTGTGCTCGGCCAGTTGTCCACAGGTTAAAATTCTGAAGCACTCATTCAGACTCAGCTCTAGGATCCTTATAATCTGCACCGATCTCATAATCAACTTTATGTTTCACCACTTTGCTCCATTTCAGGGGATGACTTCATTGCCTGACAAATGGACAAGGCTATAAAATGGGACCATAATAGTAACCGTCTTATAGGATTAAAGATTAAATAAGAATATTTATACAAAGATAGCACAGTGCCTGGCACTTTCTAAGCCCCCAATAAATAGGAGGAGTTTGGGGGATGAGAGGGGATAGGAAGGGGAAAGAGAACTGCTTCTACTTTTAGGGTCTCCCCTAAGACTGCCCTGTCTTCTTCTCCTTCCCTCTTCCCATCCTTAAAATGTCCAACAAAAATTTCACTCTGACATAGTAACTCTCCCTTCTGGGAACACAATTCAGTACCACTTTCTCTATTCGTTACTGACCTTGCCAAAACTTAAATTCTCCTAATATTTCCTCTCCTCTCATCTTTAAAGGGAGAACCACCGTCCTCTCAGTGTATCCAAGCAAAATGATCACTTCCATATTTTGCAGAATATTCATTTCACTCACTAGACATAAACGAATACAGACCCAATTTATTCAGTAATTACAACTGCAGATAAGTCTCCACAGAGAACTTAATTGTAATGTTTGACATTGTATGGCTGTTGCGAAGATTAAATGAAATAATATAAGTAAAATTTATACTCTATCTTTAAATGCAAAGGTACGACATTGTGGTGTTTATTAGAGCCATAGAAAAAATTTCGAATAATGATCAAAAACTTCTGATAAACAAAAGGAAGCAGGTTAACAGCAAACTGGCATTTGAAATTATTGAAACATAGTGCCAAGGTATCAAAACATCTTAAAAAGTACTTCAAGGGGCTGGCCTGATGGCATAGTGGTTAAGTTCACACACTCTGCTTTGGCAGCCTAGGGTTCGCACTAGCATAGCTTGTCAAGCCATGCTGTGGCAGCATCCCACATTAAAAAAACAGAGGAAGATGGGCATGGATGTTAGCTCAGCAACAGTCTTCCTCACCAAGAAAAGAAAACATACTTCAACTTCTACCTCAATATAATGGACTAGATTAGATCAGACCAATCTTCCCAATAGAGAACTAAATAACCAGAGGAGGGGAACTGTTAACATGGCCTCTGCTAGAAGGCATTAAAGGATGAGCAAGGCACAAAGACTTAAGGGTCATGACTGTGGAGAGCAGGGAGCCCAGTATTTGCCTCCTCTTTAACCCATTTGCTGATTCTATCACAGTCAAGAGACTAAGAAGCTGCACAGGGCTGACTTCAGTCTCATAGAGCTGGGCAGGCATAAACTGGTGTTCGTTGCCTGCTAAGGAAAAGGAGCCCTGGTAACAACCCAGACCTTCCGCTGGGATTCCCAAGTGCTAAACCAAAGGAGTAAACCAGAAACTGCGCAGCCTTGCCAAGGGCTAAGGGCTACCTCACAAGAACTAAGGGCCACCTCTGCAACCATTCAATCTCTAGCCGTATCGAAGTGCTCTGTCCTTACCCTGCCTGCCTCCCAGAAGAAAAGTAAATATCTTCAGAGGAAAATAACATCACCCACAGCTAATATTATCACTGTACTTTTAATACACAATGCCCAGGATTCATCAGAAGTCATCGGGCTGAGAAAAATAAGAACTAAGCAAAATCAAGAGAAAGGAAACAGAGGACAGAGACCCACAGGGAATTCAGATATTATAGTTATCAGAAGATGACTTTAGAATAACTGATTAGTATGTTTAATAAATCAGACAGCAAACTATAGAGTCTCAGTGTAAAATGAATCTAAGGATATCTTATTTAAAATATAACCACTGGTATGAAAATATTCAATATGAGTTTCACAGCATATCATATATAGCTGAAGAGAGAAAAGTGAAATGGATGCTACACCAGGGGGAAATATGCAGATTAGAGCATGGAGAGAAAAAGGGAAAGCAACATATGAAACCCAGTGTAATATACATGCAATTAGAATCCCAGAAGAGAGGAGAGGATGGGGTAAAGGCAGTATCTAAAGCAATAACGGCTGAGAATTTCCCAAAATTGATGAAAGAAATCAAGCCACAGATTCAAGAAGTGCTATGAATCTTGAGTTAGGTAAACACAAGAGAAACTCACACCTAGACGATGAGAGCAAAACTGCTGAAAACCAAAGACAAAAATGACATCTTAAAATTGCTGAAAGACAAAGAGAAAGTGAATACTATTAAAGCTGTGGGGGGCGAGGGGTTTAACAGGGACAGACAGTATTTTCAAATAGCAAAAATAAGACAGACTCTCAATGGAATCACGGTAGCTAGAAGACACAATATCAGAAATCCTATCTTTAATGCACTGACAGAAAGTAATTTCCAAGAATTCTATACCCAGTGAGAATGTCCTTCAAAAACAAAAGCAATATAAAGTCATTTAAATAAAATCTGAGCAATCTTATCACCAGAATACCTGAACTGAAGAAATTCTAAAGGGAGCTCTTAGGCAGAAGGAAAATAATAACCCAGATGAAAGCTTGTTGTACAATTATCCCCACTGAACATTTTTAAGTAGACCTGAATTATCAGACTGAAGATCTAAAGATGGAAGAACATCTTTAGGTTTCTGCTTGATCTGTCCTGTTCAATATTTGTGTCAATGACTTGAATGGCATTAATAGGACATAAATACATAAAATATGGAAATGTAAATATGTTAAGTAATATTTAAAATTCAAAAATATGCTCCCATATACCACAAAAACTAACCAATTCACTTTCACTGAAAAATTCTTTATGATTTGGAGATATATTTACCTACACTTTCCCTTTGAATCCCTTGCATTCCCACCCAGTCATTTCCAAACCATCAAAATCTCTGTCCTTCCTTCAAGACCTAGTTTAAGCTCCTCTAACAAACATTTATTGATTGCCTATTAAGTGCCTGTTTTTGTCAGTTTTGTACCCAGCACTGTGATAGTTTCTAGGGCAGAAAGGCTGATTGTACCCATTGTCTTCCCAGTGGAGAGGTTGTCCAGTGATCTTTCCTGACTGCACACAACTAGATATATTCTATCGTTCTTTTAACAGGAAAAACTCCTAGAACACCTAGGCCATTTGTTTGCTGTTGGTTTTTTTTTGAACTCATCGCTACACCACAATCTCCCTGAGACTCATCATTGGTGATCGCCCTACGTCATTTAGCGCCACGTTCTGCACACCAGAGCCTTTCCATAAATATCTATGAATTAAATCTTGACAAGAGGGAGGAATGGGCCCCCACTCACATCATGGAGTTTAGTAGAGACACACAGAAAATCCTTCATTTAAGATTTTAAAAATGAACTGCATAAGCATTGCATGAAAAAACCCTGATAATAATATTTTAAAAAATACCTCAATATTTTAGCTGATAGAAAGCTTGATATATTTCAAATGTATTCTTTAGGTTGAATCTTGTTCTTAAAGGCTAGGACAGCTTTGGCACATAGGAAGCCATCTTCATCCAAACACCCACAGAAACTGACTTTTCCTATTCAGCCTGAATATGCTCTTAAGCCTAAAAGACTTCACAAGAAAACACTACAGGGAAGAGCTACACCCAATGAGAACTGGCATTCGATAGAAAACCTCTTAGCCATTCAGCATCTGAGGTATAGATGAAATTGTACCAATTCTTCTTTCCCTTCATTCTGAGCTTTGAAATGATATTACTTTTGCCCAGGTTTCTGCCAATTCCCAAAAAAATTGGAATTTTCTTTATTTGTTAAATTAAACTTTGTACTCTAGTTTCCTTGATTATTTACTTAACGTTCTGGGGACAAAACTGTTCAAAAAGCAAGTCTAGATTTTACCACATGCTGTTTGTAGCAAAAAACAAATTCACAGCAAAGGTCCAGACATTTGAAGTCTCACCTCCCTTGTCTCATCTTACTACATTAATTTGGTAGCTCAAGCTTTAGAAAACATCATACAAAAACTCCTCCATCTGACTTGGCACTCTTTGGTATATGACCACCGTAAGATCACTGGCCCTTTTATTCTTCCCCAAATGCTGTTCTCAGGGATTCTACTTTTATGTTTATAGATTTTTTAAAATATAAGTGTGTATCCCCTTAATAAATAAAAGAACCTATGTAGTAGAACAGAAAGTCTTGGGTTTAAAGTCAGTCATCCTTAGAGCCAGCCCTGATGACCTAGTGGTTAAATTTCAGCGCACCCTGTGTCAGTGGCCTGGGTTCAGTTTCCGGGCATAGAACCACACCACTCATCTGTCAGTAGCTATGTTGTGGCGATGGCTCACACAGAGGAAGACTGGCAACAGATATTAGCTCAGACCAAATCTTTCACGTAAAAGAAAAAATTAAAGACTTGAATGTAAGATCTGAAAGCATAAAACTACTAGAAGAAAACATAGGCAGTATGCTCTTCGACATCAGTCTTAGCAGCATATTTTCAAGTACCATGTCCAACCAGGCAAGGGAAACAATAGAAAAAAATAAACAAATGAGACTATATCAAACTAAAAAGCTTCTGTACAACAAAGGAAACCATCAACAAAATGAAAGGACAACCTAACAATTGGGAGAATATATTTGCCAACCATATGTCTGATAATGGGTTACTATCCAAAATATATAAAGAACTCACACATCTCAACAACAAAAAACCTAACAACCCTATTAAAAAATGGGTAAAAAGATCTGAACAGACATGTTTCCAAAGAAGATATACAGATGGCCAACAGGCACATGAAAAGATGTTCAACATCACTAATTATAAGGGAAATGCAAATCAAAACTACAATAAGATATCACCTCGTGCCCCTCAGAATGGCTACAATTACCAAGAAATAACAAGTGTTGGAGAGGATGTGGAGAAAGGGAACCCTCATACACTGCTGACGGGACTGCAAACTGGTACAGCCACTATGGAAAACAGTATGAAGAGTCCTCAAAAAATTAATAGAACTACCACACAGTCAGCTATCCAGTGCTGAGTATTTATCCAAAGATCATGAAAACACAAATGTGTAAAGATATACACACCCCTACATTCACTGCAGCATTCTTCACAATAGCCAAGACTCTGAAACAACCTAAGTGTCCATCAAGGGATGAATGGGTAAAGAAGATGTGGTATATATATACAATGAATACTACCTCAGCCATAAAAAAAGATGACATCTTGCCATCTGCGGTAACATGGACTGACTTCAAGGGTATTATGCTAAGCAAAATAAGTCAGAGGGAAAAAGTCAAATACTATATGATCTCACTCATAAATAGAAGATAAAGACAGCAACAACAACAAATACATTAATGCAGAGATTAGATTGGTGGATACCAGAAGGGAAAAGGGGAGGGAGGAGGGCGAAAGGAGTGGCGAGGCACATGTGTGTGGTGATGGATTGTAATTAGTCTTTGGGTGGTGGACATGATGTGATCTACACAGGAACAGAAATATGATCATGTATACTGGAAATCTATATAATGTTATAAACCAATGTTACCTCAATAAAAAAAATAAAAAAACAAATCTCCTTTGCCAAAAAATATAAAATAAAGTCAGTCATCCTCAGCTCTAATGCCCAGTTCTACTGTGAAATGTCTGTGTGTTGTTAAACGTGTTGCTAAGATACGTTCTCAGACTTAGTTTCCACATCTGTGAAATGGGGCTAATAATATTGAGTTCTCAGGATTGTTTTCAGAATGGACCTAAATAATAAATGGAAATCTCTGAACATAGTATCTGATATGGTGGATATATCTGTACATACATACATACATGTACATACTCTTACTTTCTATCTACTGTCTTTCCACTCCCCTATCCAAGAATGAGTACCTCTGTATTTCAGCGCTATCTACACCATTGTGTTTACCTCTCTAGACCAATTTCAAATTCTCTTATTCTCTAAGCCATTCCCTGCACTCAGTTTAGACATCTGGGTCATAAATACTCATCTCCTCCCCCTGATATTTCTTTTAGGAGTTTTGGGCATGTCTTTTACAGTGCTTTTCCTCACAGATCATTCTTGCTACCTGCCCCCGTTCTTACCCACAACTACACACAAGTGTTGGTTTATAACCTTGAAGATCACATTGATATTTCCTTTTCACATGCATTCTTCCTTAGATGTATTCCACCCATATCTATGCCTCCACCATTTTTCATATGAAGCGCTCATCTAGAAAATCTTATCCTGTTTGGTAGTATTACAGAGGCAGTTGCTCCTTTCCCACATCCTTTTTCCTCTAGCAAGGTGACAATACTGACTCTCCTATCTTGTCTCTCAAAAGTCATCCAATTACTTTGGTAGCCCACTGGGGATACCCACATTATTATATGGCAAAAACAAGAAGATCTTTTCAACTAGAGAGCCCTTCTTTTTTATCAAGTGCTGAATAGGCTAAGTTGTGTTGTAAGCATTTTGCATATACGAATGCACCAAATTTCACGACTCTATGAGGTAGATTACATTATTTTCCCCTTGTAAGAAATAAGGAAAGTGAGACACAGAAATTAACTAAAAGTGACTAGAGGACACCCAGCTAGTAAGTGACAGAGTATTCAGACGCAGGTATTCCAGCACCACCGTGGTATAGGTGACCCTGGGATGTGTGCTGGAAGCTGGTTAAGTCAACACTGCTCCCTACAGAATGCTGGTGTCACACGTCTGAACTCAGCCCCTCGGCTCCACACCAATGAGGGTGCTAAGAAAGCAGTGCTCCTGGTGAGGAAATAGACAGAAGTCAATGTTTCTTTGAAAAAGCCCTCACGCTCCTCTGCAGCTCAGCTCACCCTCCATCCTGCTCTCTCCAGCCCTCCCTGGGAATGCACGAGAGATGGCGGGGCTGGCGCTCCTCTCACACTTCTTTCTTCAGTTCATGAGTGAACCTGGAAGCATTATGAGAATCCCTCTCCTCTCTTCTCCAGAAAGCTTCCCTTTCTTAGAGTCTGGCACAGAATCTTCTATCTCATCCTTCCACTTCTGACACAGTCCACATACCGATTTTTACAAGTCAGACTCCAGGACGTGTACCTATTTCTTGACTTGCGTAGGCATTACACGTACGTTTACCTTATGATGATTCATCCAGGTATATAATTACATGCTGTATATTTGTCTGTATGTTATATACGTTAATCACAATTTTTTTAAAAAATATATCTATTTAGGGGCCAGCCCAGTGGCACAGGGGTTAAGTTCACACGTTCTGCTTCAGTGGCCCGGGCTTCACCGGTTCGGATCCCGGGTGCAGACCTATGCACTACTTAGCAAGCCATGCTGTGGCAGGCATCTCACATATAAAGTGGAGGAATATGGGCATGGATGTTAGCTCAGGGCCCATCTTCCTTAGCAAAAAAGAGGAGGCTTCATAGCTGATGTTAGCTCAGGGCTAATCTTCCTCAAAAAAAAAAAAAGTTTATTTAAGTGCCAAAACCACATACAAAAAACTTTTAATTTTAACCCTTCATCTTTTACTTAAGCCATCTGATACTGATAATATAATTAAGGGGCAGATATTTGAAATGTCTTCTTCTACTTAAAAATATTAACTGAACTAGTACATAAACAGAAGCTTAGAGTCTCAAAGTACCTTAAGCGGCTTAATCTTCTGCCTTCCCCAATTCACATATCCCAAGATCCAACATACCTAGCTACTTGCCGTTCGCTGAACACACAATATTTTTTCACCCCTGGAATGCTCTTCATTTAATGCATTCAACAAACGTTTATTTAGTAAAGAAACAAAGTTGAACAAAAACAGACAGTCTCTGCTTAGTAGGAAAAATAGATACCATTCAAATAATCATGCAAATAATGTAGAAGTGCAGCTGTGATAAGTGGAGAAGTACTTGATGAATGAACATTGGTAACAGAAAAGATTTGATTTAGACAAGTCAGGCTTACCGAAGAAAGTGACACAGGATTTGAGATCTAAAGGCTTACCTAAGGAAGTAACTTGGGATTTGGGATCTAAAGGATGGACCCAGAGAAGAGAGATGGGAGAAGCTTTCTAGGCAGGGGGAAATGAATATGCAAAGGCCCTGGGGTAGGTGCAGGCTGGTGAATAAGAGGAGCCCGAAAAAAGGCAACATCCTTCTCTGCTTTCAAGATAACTCCTCTTCCATCAAATACAGCTGTCTTTTGGTATCCATGTGGGATTGGTTCCAGGACCCTCTCAGATACTAAAATTCGCTGATGCTCAAATCCCTTAGTCGGCCCTCAGCACCATACAGAGGGCCTATTGTACTGCTCAAATGTCACTTCCTCTGTGAAGCTGTTCCCTCCTCTCCATTTGCACAGTAAATGGATACATGCCTCATACCATTATAGCCTTTCTTTCATCCTTCTGTTAGCACTTAGCTCAGTGTATTGCAATTATCTGTTTATATATCTGCCTCCCTCACTAGAGTGAGAATTCACGGAGGACAGGAGCAAGAAAGTCTCATCTTTGTGTCTCTCCGCACACAGATAAGCATATTTTAAATGCTCACTAAGTGCTTTATGAATGAAATACAACTTAACCGTGCCATGCACACCCGGACATAAACATTTTACCTTCAAACTGTATTACCTCCTTTCTGAGCTGTCTACATTTTTTGCAAAGTCTCAGCCAGAAAGTAGCAACTTTTAAAAAAGGTTCCCCCCCCCCCCGCAACCCTAATGAATCATAAGGTGTTATTTACTTCAGCATCAGAAACAGCTGCCCAGGCTTTGTTAGCACAATGTAATTCATTTTATAAATATCACACAATTATCTGATTTCTAAAAGTCTCTGCATGCTCTGAAAGGTGTTATTTTGGAAACAAGTCCGGGCCCATCCCAGGGAAATTCCCAAACCAGCATTGTCGCTGCTAAGTATATCTACAGAAGCATTGAAAGGCTGGAGAGGAAGCATAAATCCCCTGTGTACATTGAGTGCCGACAACCTGGCCCGGGAGGGGTCTCCACACGCCCCCAGTCAAGGCTGCAGCCGCCTGGCCTGCTTGCACCCACAGGTCACCATTCCTCAGCACAGCAAAGCCACCCTCAGCTTCCCCTCCCCAGAACAGCACCGGCGCCTCCACGCAGCAGCTGCCCGTCCGCCTGCGCACGATCCGCCAGCAGAAGCGAGGAGGATTACTGAACAGTGGCGGGCTTGTCTGCTGGCCTTTTTGCTGAGCCCTCCAAATGGGAATCGCAGCCTCGGAGGTTTTCCTTACATGGTGTCAGCAACTCCATTGCCGACTCTCCTCCCACCTCCAAACCCAATCGCACCCTTTTAGGGAGAGGAGAAACAATGCAATCAAGATGAGGGTATTCCTGTTGCAACCTAACCCTCAGGCGCTCCGGCTATTTGATAGGGGTTGGCAGTGACGGGTCTCCCGCTCCAAGGTCTATTGGGACGTGACATCTTTACAGGATTACGGGGGAGGTTCGCCCGTGGTAGGAGTGGTAATTTAAAACCGCGCCTCCCGGAGCCGTGTTTGTGAACACAGGCAGATGTGTGCTTATCATTCCCATGCTCCCAGGCACACTCCTGGAGCCTGGGAGCTGAGACCGCAGCCCTGAGAACGGCACCGGCTCGCACCGCCGCGCGCCACTTCCTCCTCTGACTCGTCCCCGCTCCGAAGGAACAGGATGTGGACTGCCCGGGAATCACACGGCTGCCCTTTGATCTCTTCCCACCAGACTGTGTAACTTTGTGGGCTGGGATTTTTTTTTTAATCTGGCATACATGGAAGTTAGTACTTTATTACAGATTTCCTGCCTTTATTTATCTCACTTAATTATAAAATCTCCTGGGAGGGAGGAATGGGATTTTGTGAAATGCCAGGGAAAGGCGCAGAAGCCATCAGGGAGAGCAGGGCCACGTTCGGAGGAGGGAGGGGACGCACCTCTGGCCCGGTGGTCCGTGTGGTGCACTGCTGATCTAGCTGTACCGGGGTGTGTTCCCCAAAACTGCATGACCTCATCTGTCTCACTCCCAGCGTGGAAGCTGTTTGCCTTACACAACCGGGGTCCTTGGCACATGTCCCTTCTCTCAGACAGGACCAGGCAGAGGGAGAAACTGAAGTGGGCGAAGTTAGACCATGGTGTGTGAGGGATTCCCCAGTATCTTGTCTAAGCTTCTGCCCTGACACCTGTCCTCAGGGGCCTGTATCCGTGCTTTACCCAGACTCCCCTTCTAAAGGAAAAGGATATCCCTAGGGATGGGTCAGCATTCTCCTCCTCTGGGACCACTCTCGGAATTACCCTGTACCCACACACTCCCCACCTCCAAATAGGCCTCCCCCCCATCATGTTCTTAGGGCCCATGTGCATGCCTTTACTGGGGCATTTACCACCTTTTTAGGAAGGTATTTGTTAACCTATCAGTGACTCCCAATAGAATGTAAGACCCAAGAGAGCAGGAAATGTATGTTATTTAGTAAGCACTCAATAAATGTGGACGAAGTAAACTAAGAATTTCCAGTAATCTGGCTGTCAACATGAAGCCTCAAGTCAAAAGCAAATTTTTCTTCTTCCTATACAAGTATTTATTTATTTATTTTGTCGTTCTTTTTTTTTTTGAGGAAGATTAGCCTTGAGCTAACTGCTGCCAATCCTCCTCGTTTTGCTGAGGAAGACTGGCCCTGAGCTAACATCCGTGCCCATCTTCCTCTACTTTATATGTGGGATGCCTACCACAGCATGGCTTGACAAGCAGTGCCATGTCCACACCTGGGATCCGAACCAGCAAATCAGCCCCCGAAGCAGAATGTGCTCACTTAACCGCTGTGCCACTGGGCTGGCCCTATACAAGTATTTAATACTTTAGCTTAGTATATAATGAAGAATTTAATATTTCTGACTTTTTTACTGAGATCACACTGGTTTATAACATTACATAAATTTCAGGTGTACATTATATTTCGACTTCCGTATAGACCGCATCGTGAAAATCAAATATTTCATTGGTTGACTTCAAATACCAAAGAGCTCGTATATTAAATAAACCAATATTTATTCAGAAATTATTATGTGTTAGGACTAGTCATAGAAGGTAAATTTGAACCCATAAAAGCTGCCCTGCTTGATCCCAAAACTTATTTTCCCCATAATGTAATGTATTCTGTTGTAGTAAACATTTCCTAAGGAGCTTTATTCCTCACCTTTAAACCCTATTAAAATGAGATTGCTGTGTCTTCGCAAACTCATTCTGAGCCCCTGAGAAGATGCTGAAGAGCAATCTCCGGGTTTCCTCCACGTGGTACACTTGGCCTCTCTGACACTCACAGTACTCAGCTTTCCTAGTTTTGTAAAATCGCCTTTAAGCTCACTACCTTGGGCCTAGCTCCCTGGATGAATGGCCAGAATCGCAACTGATCCCAGCTTTCTCTAATTTTGACTTCAGCATGTCTGTCGGCCAGACACATCAGCCCTAAAGCTCCATAACGACAAACACAGGGAAACAGTGGGAGAGGATTATAAACACGTCTCCAAGTGCTTACACATCTCTGAAATTTTGTCTACTCTCTGCTCACAGCTGAAATGTGCCAGGATGTAAGGCTCCAGACGACCAATTATATAACAGAATAAAACGCTTCGGGAATAACTTAGGGTTCCCAGCTCTTAAAGCAGATAAGAACACTTACAGATCCAGTCCATGGAAACGAAAAGCCCTCCAAAAGAGTAAAAATTGTGGGGTATATAGTTATCAAGTAATTGAAAAGTTACAAATTAACAAGGTTCATTTCTTATAAGCATATTGGAAAAAAGGCATATAAACTATGTTTCCTGAAAAAAAGTACATTGTGGTCCCCCACAAGCTTAAAATCTATCATTTGAGGCTTTAAATTCTACAAGTACATGCTATCATCCAGACATCAGCCAACTTTTTCCTATTAAGGGCCAGATAGTAAATATTTTTGGTTTTCCAGGCCATACAAGACTTTGTGCCACCTACTCAATTGTCCCCTTGTAGCCCCAAAGCAGCCATAGACAATAAATAAATGAGTGGACATGGCTGTGTTCCAATAAAACTTTATTTACAAAACCAGATGATGTAATTAGTGGTTGAGTTCATCAACATTACTAATATAAATTGTGGAAGATCCAAATTTCCATAAGCCTATCCCAGGCACAGTGCTGTCAGCTAGCACTGAATCTGAGCTAGAAATAACTCGGTTACCCTGGGTTAGTGTCTCAGCAAAGAAACACCTATGCCAACGATCTTTTGTGTTTGAAGACCATGCCTCAGAAGTGTTGAAATGTTTCCAGCGTCGGTGGAAATCCACGCTCTCCCTTTAAAACAACTACATTTTAGGAAACTGCACACAGACATGAGCCAGCCAAACAGCTGGAAGATACAAAGATGATATAAACTCAGGAACGGTAACTGGTCCATGTGGACATCAAATCAATGATGCTGATCTGAATATAACCCTCTCAGCTGATCCACTCAGCACCACTAATTCAGTCACCCTCTAGGGGACTAAGCTAAGTCACAGGGATAAAAATATTTAACAACAAAAGTATACATCCAGAAAATATTAGCACTGAACAGGATCTTATGGGCCATCTGAGAAAAATATTTAATTTATACAAAGAAACTGAGGTCGAGATGATAAATTGTCACTTGCCCAAGATCATAAAGCTAGACTGTTGAGGAGGCATGACCACACCATGGAGAACTAAGTGTTCTGAGAAGTGGGGACAATGTCAGCTATGAGTCAACATTGTATTCCCAGCCTTGACAACAGTTCCTGGCATAGAGTAGGCAATTAAGAAATATCTGTTGAATAAACGGATAAAGAATTAATGAATCAATGACAAATGAGCCAGATTTCCATCCTTTCCCATCAAAAATTGTATGGACCAATAAATCCCCTGTTCAAAAAGAATGTTCTATGTGTATATTTCTTCCCAATGTTGAATTGCGCATTTAGTCCTTGAGACACCACAATAGACTGCTGAACTAATGTGAGTACCCTAAAGGAATAGAAGCATCACTCAAGGCAGCTAATTCCGTCCTAAGGAATTATTTATGCATGATGAGAATCTGTCTGGAACATCAATGAAGCCTTTATCTTCATCTACTACTCACAGAGGACTCAGCCTAAGTGTACTAATACTGTCTGCCCGGGGTTTCCCAGGACTTGCGAAATGTAAGCCTGATTGCCTAGAGAGGTTATGGGTTATTTCATATTACCTACATCCACTCATCCATCACCATGTGACTTAATGGGATACAAAGCAAGCTCTTCAAAGCAAAGGTTAGGAGGCACTCTGACTATTCCTGACTGTTGCCATCTTTTCCCTTCCTGACAACGAGACAGGACAGGTGCTGCCTGGGAGACTCGGCTATATAGGGAGGTGCCCCTGCTGGACCACCATCATATCTAAGCAGCTTACCCAGCTCCACAGTTGAAGGTCAAGTGGAAACAACCTGCATTCCTTCCACAGGTGTTGGCCTTTTCAAAGGAATGCAGACTTTGAGCTCCTTTTATGTTTTCAAAATATTGCTTTTTCTTTGAACTAACGTGGAATGTGTAACTTTATCCACAGACCGTGCACTTTTGCATTTACATGACATGATTCTTAAGTATCTCAACTATTAAAAAGATCCTTGGAGAATCCCACTATGGAGAGCTAGAAAATAAACTTTCTTCTCCTTTTCCTTGGAAAGGCCATATATAAATATGTCCGTATACATATTTATATGTATGTGTGTATTTCGTGGAGGAGAGGGGAGAATGGCAGCCTTAATTAAAAGGGCCAGAATATTCAACAGCCACTTTAAGCATTCCTTTCTAAGTCTGAAACAATGACTACTCAGCAGCAGGCCATTAGAGAACCAGAAATAATTAAGAGTAGGAAAAGGCCCCGCTCCTTAATCACTTAGTCTTTTAAAGAAAAACATGACGAAATGTTTGTCTAATTTACAAAAATTCTGCAAACTTTCCCAATTATTACAACGCAACAAGTGACATTAGATTCATCAGTTACAGAATTAAAATATTTAAAATATAAGACCTCTGAAAATGTTTCAGATAGCACTTTCTCGGTTCTTCGTGCCTTACTAATTTAACGATCTTCTGAAAATACCAGTAACACTGAACTCACAAAAAATTCTGAAATACTGAAAAGCAGCAAACAAATAGGTACTTCTCATCTTATTTCACACACATATATTTTTCCAGGGTGACACACACACAGAGACACACCTTTATAGAATTGAAATGCCAGATTCAGAATAAATTCAAAACATTTACAAGATAAATTCAGACATCGGAGGGGGTTTTCCCACAATTAAATTTGCAGTGCTATCAACAAAATCGGTTTATTTTAAGATTGCCTGCCCAATATATAAATTTCCCTTTGTGTTTGAAATACTTTTATCAGATAAGATAGCTTTTGTTTAAACTGCTATTTTCAGAATTTGCTTTGGGGGTTTTGAATACACACAGTTGAAGTAACTTGAGATTTCCTACCCTGCTTTAAAATGTGTTTCTTCTGTCTGTTTGTATTTAGTAATTTCCTGTCAAATAACCTCACATAATTAACTTTCCTTGCTCCAACCTACTTTTTTTTCCCTATTCCTGCTTCCTGAGGACGGTAATAAAATGCTGATTACATTCCGCTGTTATCTGCCTTTTCCTTCTCCATTCCCCTCCCTCACTCCCTTTGTCAGAGCCCACACTCAAGTTTCAGCAGTTGGTGGACTGGGAGAGACCTGCACCAGAGAGGAAGCAAATTAGACTTTGGAGGTTCCTGTTCATCCGCATTTATTGGGTAGCCCCATTGCTGAGCTGGGGCCAATTAAGTAGTGGGAGATGTGTCCTGTTTTTTGTCCAAAATTCAGTGAAACCCATGGACCAAATTCTCCTTCCGCTGTTCCTCATATGTATGGGAATTTCTCTCTCTCGTTACTGATCACAAGTTGAGATGAGCGCTAGTTGGGAAGAGCGCTAGTCCTAAAAGGCTTAGGACAGGAAGAATGCCCACCAACATTCATAGAATTCTATTTACAGATATAAATAGAAATTAAACCTAGCTTTTTCCACATAACTGAGCAGATCAGCACATGTTATTTCTTGATCATTAATCTTTCATTTCACGCTAATTGAACACTTTATAGAAATTATACAAGGAATTTATTAGCTTTATTACCTGGGCATTCCAAATGCACATTTCCAAAAATGTGGCATGAGAAGAAAAAGCAAGAAATGTTTGGATCCTTTGAATTTTAGTGTTGGTTCTTTCAGAACACGACTGATCAACTTCCTATACCCCTAGCACCTCTGACATATTGCGCCAAATATTTCTTTGTTGTAGGGGGCTGTCCAGTCAGATGCCTAGCAGCATCCATGACCTCTAGACACTAGATGCAAGTAGTATCTTCAACACTTCCTGTTCATGACCATCAAAAATGTCTCCAGACATTGGCAAATGTCCTGGGGAAAAATCATCCTCAGCTGAACAACACTGATAAATATTAAACTCAGAACAGTAAAGCTGCCTCTCTTCATAACTCACAGACAAAAACACAGTTTATGAAAACTATAGCTACTTCGTCACGTGAAGGATTCAACCTTATATAGTCATGTGTTGCTTAATGACATGGAATATAGTCTGAGAAAAGCATTGTCAGGTGATTTCGTTGTAGTGTTAAACCATAGACTCACAAGGGGAACAAAATTCGCAACCCCAAAATGTGTCTCTTTAACATGAAGATTGTTTCAGGCTGATAATTCTTAAGGAACAAAAGACTCAGAAAGTTTTTATTATCTCCCCCTTAACTGCCTAAGAGAATTCAGATTAAAAATACCTATCTCATCGTGGAAGCAACCCAAGTGCCCATCAATGGATGAATGGATAAAGAAGACGTGGTATATGTACACAATGGAATACTACTCAGCCATAAAAAAGACAAAATCATCCCATTTGCAACAACATGGGTGGATCTTGAGGGTATTACGTTAAGTAACATAGGCCATACAGAGAAAGACAAACACCATATGATTTCACTCATATGTGGAAGATAAACAAATACATGGACAAAGAGAACCGATTAGTGGTTATCAGAGGGGAAGGGGGTTAGGGATGGGCATAAGGGGTAAAGGGGCACATATGTTCTGTAACCAACAAATAATAACATACAACTGAAATTTCACAATGTTATAAAACTATCATATAATATATATTATATATTAAAAGAGTTAGAAAAAATCAAACAAAAAATCTGTCTCAGGAAGCAAGCTATCACCTTAGCATAACAGGAAGTAGGTGACAGACAGGGAGAACCTAGAAAAATCTATTTGTTGGGCTCCCCTCTGTGTTCTTCTGTTTCTGTGAGGTCAAACAAATACTTCTTTTCCAAACATTTGCTCCTTTTCACCTACCTGTGAATTGCTTTCCTTCCCTTTGAAGTCCCTGACTCTCCCTACCCTCAATGTCTTTTGTCTTCAGCTGACGGTGGCATTTAAGGTGAGGGCTTCAGCCATTTTGGTGAGTTACTTGTTTTCCTGAGTTTCTCCCATGTATACATGTTACTAAACTTTTGTTTCCTTTTCTCCTGTTAACCTGCTTAAGGTCAATTTAATTCTTAGACCAGCCAGAAGAACCTCAAAGGGTAGAGGAAAATTTCTTCCTCCCCTACAGTCCTTACACAAATCTAGATGGTACACCCTACCACACATCTAGGCTATACTGTACTAATCTTATGGGATCGTTGTCAACTATGTGGTCCATCACTGACCTAAATGTCACTATGTGGCACATAACTATTTGCAGGAAGCATCTCCATTCTGACCACTGAACATTTAAAGAAGAAAATGATGGTGACTTCGTATCACGATGGTGCCTTACGTTCACAAGTGACACATCCCATTGTTCCAAACCCACTGCAAAGATCAAAAGAGAAGTTCCAAGAAACAAAATCAGAAACATCTTCATGGACCAGAAACAGACCAGAAATGTCAACTAGCAAGAAGAGCTAAGGCACAGGATGCTGGAATCCTGAGCTGTCTAAGCCAGTGGCAGTTGTGAGCTTGATGTCTGATGACACAGTCCACAACCAGGTAGTTTCACCCCAAGGTGTATGCCCTAGAGAAACTCTTGAATGCATGCCATGAGTTGACAGGTACAAGAGTATTCATAACTGCACTGCTGCTGATAGCAAAAAATGGAAATACAAAAGTTCAGGAACAGAAGAATGGATAAATATATTGTAGTACACACACACAATGTAATATCAGTCAGAACTACAGTAGAAAATTGCTGCTACAGGTAACACTAATGAATCTTAGAAACATGATTTTGAATAAAGAGAAAGTCACAAGAAACTACCCACAATGTGGTAATATTTTCAGGAAGCTCAAATATAAGCAAATCTAAATCTATTAAGCCTATTTTTAACAACCCAATATGTGTATTCTTAAAGGCAAAAGAATGAAAAACACCAAATTCAGACTAGCAGTTTCCTCTGCGGAGGAAGTATGGGGTTACACACGGAACTGCCTTGGAAATACCTGTGGAGAATTAACTGGTGTTCATTTAATACTCTGCTTCATAACATCCATATATAATGTGTGTGCATCTGTGTGTATTCTTTGTCTTTTAGAAAAAGGAAAAAAAAGAGACCTAAGAAAAATGATGGCAAACAAAAAAACAAAAGCAAATATTAAATGATATATACTTCAGTAAAATAAAAAATGAAGCCAAGGAATTAAAAAAAAAAAGTCTGGGAATATCAGAAACAACAAGCAAAGAAATTGGCAAAATATCAGTAAATTTGATTGGCCGAGAAAGTAATAATCAATATTTTAAGTTAAAAAGGGTAAAGTTAAAAGTCTAGGCAACCAAAACAAGATGAGGGGCGCTGTTTAACACATAGTTAAGCCATGCTCAAGTCCTTTCCATAGTCAGGAGGGTAAATATACTGAACAACTATAGATTTTATTAGAAAAATTTATGGTTATATAAAACATAGGATATTAAACACTTAAAAGTAATCACTGAAAAACATTACAAATTTCATCTGTGCCTTCCCATCCTGCAGAGGGAAGAAATAATTAGAGGAAGTTTTATGGAACCATATCAGGAAATGAAAAAAAAGCACCTAAGAGAAACACTGGTAAGTAAAATGACTAAATAAGCTGTAACAGGGTAGAAATAAATCAAAATACGTAATCACAGTAAGAGTAAACTCATAAAATGTTCCTACTAAAAGAGAATGTGGTGGAGGCTTGAAAGAGAGAAACCCAAAGCAACACTTCAAGAAAGACTAAATACAAAGGATTAGAAAACATATACCGGGGGACAGTCCCCGTGGCATAGTGGTTAAGTTCACATGCTCCGCTTCAGCAGCTCAGGGTTCAAGAGTTTGGACCTATGTCAAGCCATGCTGTGGCAGCATCCCACATACAAAGTAGAGAAAGACTGGCAAGGATGTTAGCTCAGGGCCAATCTTCCTCACCAAGAAAAGAGAAAAGAAATACCAGGCAAATACTAAGTAAGGCTGTGTTATAATGTCAATACTAGAAAAAAGGAGAATTTAAAGCAAAAAGAGTTAAAGAGCAACTCCACATAATAGTAAAAGAAATAATCCAAGAACATGTAACCAACATATGCTTGTGTTCATGAAATAATATAGCCTTAAAAACAAAAAGCAAAAACTAACAGAATTTTGAGGAGAGCTGGTCAAGTTCAAAATTCTAATGGGAGATTTTAAGACGCCTTTGTCAAACACTGCTACTCAAGAAGTAAAATGTTAGTAATGATGTCAAGAATTAAACAAAATTAAGTATCCCACAAATACATTTAGAAACCTGTAGCCAGCAAGTAGACTATATCCATTCTTTTCAAATACATATAAAACAGTTACTAAAACTGATTCCGTACTAAATCATAAATTACGTCTCAATAAAGTTTCAAAGAACTCATGTTATGTAGAACTTGTTCTCAAAGTTTGATTAAAATAGGAAATAAAAAGATACTTAGGGGCCGGCCCGGTGGTGCAGCGGTTAAGTTCCCACGTTCCGCTTCCACAGCTCGGGGTTCGCCTGTTCAGATCCCGGGTGCGGACATGGCACTGCTTGTCAAGCCATGCTGTAGTAGGCATCCCACATATAAAGTAGAGGAAGATGGGCATGGATGTTAGCTCAGGGCCAGTCTTCCTCAACAAAAAGAGGAGGATTGGCAGCAGTTAGATCAGAGCTAATCTTCCTCAAAAAAAAAAAAAAAAAAAGATACTTAAATCTTTACATACAAAGAGAAGAATGGAAAGTAATCAAATAATTATCTATCTAAAGATGAAAAAGAAAATAATATTCAGAAAGAGAGTAGAAGGAAGGAAAAAAGAAACAAATATAAAAAAAATAGAGGTGATCAATAAGACAAAAGTTTTTTGGTTTTCGTTTTGGTTTGGTTTCTTGGTGAGGAAGATTGTCCCTGAACTAACATCTGTGCCAGTCTTCCTCTACTCTGCATGTGGGATGTTGCCACAGCATAGCCCAATGAGCAACGTGTACGTCCACACCCAGGATCCAAACCCATGAACCCTGGGCTGCCAAGACAGAGCACACGAACTTAACCACTACACCACCAGGCCAGGCCCACTGCCCTTGTTTTTTCTTTTTTTTTTACACTATTATCAAAATATATAGCCCTCTAGCAAGGCTGATGAAAGGAAAAAAGAGAAGGCACCAACAATACCAGGAATGATAAAAAGCACATAGCAGATATAGCAGAAATTAAAAATCAATGGAGTTGAACTATTTATGCCAGTAAAAGTTAAGATTACATAGCTCTATAGTTTCTCTTTATCAGAGTATCACAGCTAAGAATTGAGGCATTAGATCATCAGTTTGGAAACCCTAATGAAATAATGCATCTGGGTAAAGATCAATGGCTGCTTCAGTGATAAAGAGAAAGACAATTAGAGATCACTAGTCACAGAGCCTCCTGATAGAAGAACACAACATCATCGATAATTCTTGCCAAAAACACTCACCTAATTCCCAGCAAATCTCTAGACCAGTGCCGTCCAACAGAACCTTCTGTGATAAAAGGAAATACTTCCTATCTGTGTTGTCCAATATGGTAGCCACTAGCCACACATGACTATTAAACACTTGAAAAGTGGCTAGTGCAACTGACATATTGAAATTTTAATTTAATTAGCTTAAAATAGTCATATGTGGCTATTTTATTGGACAGTTCAGCTCAAGACCTAACTATCAATTTATAAGACATATACAGAGAACAAGGAACATGACGCATTTAGCAAATCCAAACAATGGAAAATTCTACAGCATGTTTTCTTCAACAAATGAATTGCAAGGGAAAAGTGAAGAAAGGTAGACATAACCTCTAGATTTATAGAAACCTAAATGACATACCAGCCAACAGCAATGTACAGACTATTTGGATCCAGAGTCAAAGAAGAACAGTGTGAAAAAGAATTGAGACAGTCAGAGAAATTCAAACACTGACAGAATATTAGTTGGTATTAAAAAAATTAGTTAATCTCTCAGATATGATAATGGTACCCTGTTTACATTTCTAAAAACAGATCTTATGGGGGGCCAGCCCAGTGGCATAGTGGTTAAGTTCTTGCGTTCCACTTCGGCGGCCTGGGGTTCGCAGGTTTGGATCCCGGGCGTGGACCTAGCACCACTCATCAAGCCATGCTGTGGCAGCATCCCACATAAAATACAGGAGGATTGGCATTGATGTTAGCTCAGAGCCATTCCTCCTCACCAAAAAAAAACCAAAAAACCAGACTTTATATATATATTTTTTGGCTGAGAAAGATTCACCCTGAGCAAAGATCTGTTGCAAGTCTTCCTCTTTTTTTCTTCTTTCCCCTCCCCAAAGCCCCAGTACACAGCTGTATATTCTAGTTGTAAGTCTTTCTAGTTCTCCTATGTGAGGTGCTGCCAAAGCAGGGCTACTGACAGACAACTGGTTTGCTTCCATACCCAGGAACCAAACCCAGGCCTCTGAAGCAGAGCATGCCAAACTTTATCCACTAGGCCATCAGCGCCAGCTCAAGTCTTTATATGTTTGAGACACACACTGAAATATCCAAGAATGAAATGATGTGGTATGTGTGATTTGCTTCTGAATAACCCACTTGCAGGACGGGAGTGGGAACAAGCATGCACGAAACTGGAATGACCATTCATTGATCACAGCTGGGTGACGCGCACACGAGGCTTCACAATAGTATTCTTCCTTCTTTAGTACACGCTTCAAATTTCCCAAAATACAAAGTTTACGAAGTACGTGCCTGTCCTTTTACCCAGAGACTTCACTTTTAGGAACATGTCCTCAAGACATAATACAAATCCATAAAAATATGTGCACAGAGATGTTTATTTCAGCATTGTTTGTAGTCACGGAAGAAAGACGCAGGGGGAGGGGAGAGGTGGAGGGGGGAGGCAGAGACGGAAGAAGAAAGTAGGAAAGGAAGGAAAGAAGAAAGAATCCTAAATGTGTATCAACAGGGAAATTGTTAGATGTACCCACGCAAGGCATATAAGCCACTGCAAAGAATGAAGTAATTCTATAAATGTTAAGATACAAAATTATCCTTGATCTATTGTTAAGTGAAGAAACAGGCAAAGATTAATATAAAGATTCTATTTATTTTGTAATATGTATGTGAATGTGTATATATAGGGATAGATATAGCTATGAAAATTTTGAGAAAAGGGAGAACGAAACAACATATTCTTAATCGCTTTTACCATTAAAGGTTGGAAATTTTCCAAGACCAACAGTTAGATTTATAGTTGATTTTTTTAAATATCTTTCACTATATTTTGTTTACAATTTTAATATAAAAAACCAGGGTTAAAATCATAATTATTGATAAAACATTAAAATCAGGAAAAAGACAAGAATGTCTCCTATAACTGCTTATATTCAACCTTGTACTAAAAATCCTAACTAATGAAATGAAATAAAATAATAATAATGGAATGGGTGAATAATTGGAAATGAAAAATTCTATGTTGTCTACATAAAAGATCCAATAGAATTAAGAAAAATTTAACAAGGCCCCTGGGTACAAATTGAACATAAAAAATTAGAAGCATTCCTATAAATCATTAAAATCATTCAGAAAATGTAATAGAAAAATGAGTCCGTTCATAATAGCAATAACTAGTATAAGGTTCCCAGAAAGAAATTTAAAAAGAAAAGATGTATAAGATCAAGGTGTTAAAAATAAAGGAAAACTACAGTAAGCAGAGACAGATATTGTGCTCATGAATGAGTAGTTTCAAAATTGAAAAACAATCTCAATTCTCCCTGAAATAATCTACAAGTTAAATGCAATGCCAACAAAAATAACAACATGCTGTTTTGTGGAATATGACAAGACAATCCTAAACCTTACCTGGAGAACCAAAAGGCCAAGAGTAATTAAGAAAATGTTGAAGATCCAAAAATCGGGGGAACATACCCAACAAGGTTACAAGATTCTTTATAAAGTCTCGGTCATTGGGAAGAGCTAACACAATGAAGGGACTGACAGTTAGACATGGAACAGAATCAAGATTCCCGTTACCGACTCATTGAACATGTGAAAACACATAAAGTCGTCACTGGGCAGCCTGAAATCTAGGGTTTGGGAACACAACACAACATCACACACACAAGCATTACTGAATATAGGAGAAGTCTACGTGGAAATGCGCAACAGGGACCATGAATTATGGGGCAAGCAGAAAGGCCATGAGTATCTCAATGTCACAGATACAGCATGAGGTGGGCACTTCTGGCTGAACGGATGGTGACAGGGAGAGCAGTGATGAGGGACACATGAGTAATCACACAGAGAGGGTGAGACGGTGTCTAATACGCAGCAAGGGGATTGCATGGGTAAACAGCAAAAACAAAGACGAGATGGGAGAAAACCAAACCAGATTTGAATTCAGATCAAACTCAATGGACATTTCAATCCCTACCACAAGGCTGGGCACTGAGCAGAAACAGCGATTCTGACTCAGGAATTATAATTCCGACTGAGGACCCATGACTGAGGAGTTGGGTATCTCAATCCCCATCCACCATCATCAGCTATATTATATGACTACAGGGCACTGTTGTGAAGCAGTAAGAGCCCTGAACTTGAGGTTAAAAACATGGGTTCAAGCCCGAGGCAGGACAGTACAGTGGTATAGCCCAGTCTCAATTTACATCCACCTCTGCACTTACCAGGATCTTGGCTATGTTACTCAGCTTCTCCGTGCCTCAACATCCCCAGGGGTAAAATAGGGATAATAATAGTAACTCCCTAATAGGACTAATGTGAAGATTTAAAAATTTAATGTGCATAAAGCACTTAGAAAAGTTCTCAGGAAGCAGTAAGCACTCAACAAACAGCTGTTATTATTGCCAGCTTCTACTTGAATGTCTTTGGACCCAAGTCCTTGAAATCCCTGAGCCTCTGCTTGCCTCTTTCTAAACACATAATATTCCTGTCCTCATAGCATTGCTCTATGATTGTAGAAGCAAATAAAGGGAAAAATGGCTTCATAATAGCGAGTGTTATTCCAACAGCAGTTAGAGAATTAAGTTCCACTGCATTTCCAACAATCAAGAGCTCTTTTTCTTGTATAGACTGCTATTTGTTAACTCCCTGGGTTGCCAAGAACTGCGTACAGCAACTTTGTTTCACAAAATTAGCCACTCTCAGTTCATAAGAAGTAATTAAAGGAATTTTCTCCAGCAATCAAGCACATTAATCAGCTGAATACATCAAACGGATGTCCAACCATTAGAGATGTCTAAACAATTTAGTTAACCTTTAGCAAAAATATACATGCACACTGGCCGACTAGTTCAGACTTAAAAGATGTTATGGCTTCTTTTGAAAGCACTATGTGCAATGTTTATCCTTCTTTATTTTTATTGTTCCTAATTATTTTTTAAATGTAGCAAACTCAGGACAATTTTTTGATGAAGCTTTACTTTTCTGCAAGTTCATCTCAGGATATGAGAAGAAACGGAGCGCTAATGTTGGCTTGTGAGAGACACACTGTGAAGGTTTCCAAAGGCGAAATTAGAGAATACAAACATAGCCATGGAAAATGAATAATTTTAAAGTCAATTTCCTAAAATAAACCCCCCTTAGCACTCTTAATCCACTCTCAAAGCTGGCTCCAGATTATTTAAGAAGAGGTTAATTACTTTGGGGATTAGTCAAATCCTCTGCTCCTTTTCCCCACCAGCTCCTCACAACTTTCCCACCTCTTTTACTTTTGATAATTTTACTGATTGTAAACTGCCTTTACCAAATGAAGAGTCGAAACAGGTAATGGGAAGGCAAAACCATATTAAATTAGTCCATCTTTCTTCTTTCAGGTAGCTCTGATGAAAATTTTAGGGGAAGGAAGAAATAACTAATAGGTAAAGATGCAGGCTTGAAATTATTTAAGTCAACATATACATAATGAATAGCGAAAGTGAATCACGGCACACAAGCTTCTTGGAAACGCTAAGGAAGTCTGCTTTGTTAGTCATTTTTACACATGTGGAGACATAACCTGAATGCCAAGTTCATAAGGAGATCAGGTAGAAGTGGTAACACTGCCTATTTTTGCTCTGAGAGGTAGGTACTGGTATTCCAACTAACATATTACAATAATAGATTGCAAAGATAATCAGTGTATGGAGTCCAGCAAGAGGGGAAGAAAAGCAAAGGCGAAATCCAGCCTAAAGAGAAGTCAGTCACAAACAGCATCAGGCTGTACTAGGAGATGAGGAGGAGCCCAGAGACACGGGAAGCTGATTTATGATGCAGGTGGCCCTGCAGGGCATTTGGGAAAGCATGGTATTTTCAGCAAATGGCTGGTTCAATTTTTATATCCATCTGGGGGAGAAAAAAAAAAAAAAACAAGAAAAGTGGTCTTCTATTTCACAGCATACTTAAAGTCAATTCCAGGCAGATTGTAGATCTACATGATTATTTCAAACAATAAAGTTTCCAGAGAACAATGCAGGAGAATATCTCCATGATTTGGAGATAGAAAAAAACTTCTTAAACAGAAGACAAATGACATTAGTCATAAAGGAAAAGACTGATGAATTTGAGAATATTAATATTAATACCTCCTCTTCATCAAAAGATGCCATTATGAGAGCAAAAAGGCAAACCACAGAGTGGGCAAAGATATTTATAACACACATAACTATCAAAGGGCTCATTTCCAAAGTATACAAAGAACTCTTAGAAGTCAAAAAATAATAAAATTCAATGAAAATTGGCAATAAATTTGAGTAAGTTCTTCAAAAAGAGGGCATTCAAATGTCCACTAAGCGTAAGAAAAGGTGGTCAAGTTCATTAGCCATTAGAGGAAAATGCAAATTAAAACCATGATGACATACTACACACCCACCAGAATGACTAAGACGACAAAGTCTGACGATGCCAAATGCTGATGAGGGTGTGGAGCAACGGGAAACTTCATACACTTTTAGCATAAAAAGGTACAATTACCTTCAAAAGCTGTTCGGCAACGCCTATTCAAATTGAATATATGAAAACCTCATAACCCAGCAATTTTGCTCCTAGAGCATGAGTTTTTGTGCGGGTGTGTGTCTATCTAACAAACCTGCACACACACATTATCAAAAGCTTTGTACAAAAATGTTCACACCATCATTATTCATAATACCAAAAACCGGAAACAACCTACGTCCATTAACAGGAAATGCACAGTCTAGATTCATCTAATGGCATTTTATATGGTGACCAAAATAAACGTGGTAATATCTTTGAACCTCTCAAACATGATATTGAGTGGAAAAAACAAAGCCAAACTCAAAGGAATACAATGATATTCCATCTATCATGGTTCAAAATCTGGCAAAACGAATCCAAGGGAAGGTATAAGGACGGTCTCTGAGGTGCTGGCAATGATTCAGGTCCTGCCTTTGTGAGAGAATTTGTAATATTCATTGAGCTGTACCAAGTATGATTTGTATACTTTTCTGCATGTACATTACACTTTAAAGAAAAATAACTTAAAATATAAAGGAAAACAAATGCTTGATTTACTTGACCCCAGTCCCTCTGCTTCTAGAACTTTATCTCAAAGAAATGACAAAGATGAGAAATTTTAGGCACCATATGTCACACAGCATTGTTTATAAGGACAAAAAAGGAATGTTCAACAATGAGGAAATGTACATGATGGTATATCTAACTAATGAAATATTACATGGCAATAAAAAATCCCATCAAGTTTTAATAATCTACACAAACTAACCATAAAAGAAAAAGACTGAAAACAGGCCAGATGGAAATACGCCAACATCTCTACATTCTTTAAGTGGCCACGTTTTACGTGACTTTTGTTTTAAAATTTTTTTTTAATTTATTTGTTAGACTAGAAAAAAAGAAGAGTTTTTTGGGTTTTTGTTGTTGTTTTTTACTGCAGAATGCTTTGATCTTTTTCCACTACAGCTGGGAAGGTGAGTGAGAAATTTCCCCTCTGTCTCACTAAATAGGAAATGCACAAAACAATGCCTGAACAGGAGATGCGAGGTCACTGGGGTAACTACTGATTGACCTATCTGTATATACTTGTGCCTCCAAAGCCTTCCTCTTGTCAAAAAGACAATTTTGTTCTTTAAAAATGTAGATTATGTGATAAACTGATGACCTAGCCCAGGAATCCCATGGAATATAGTCTTACGTTTCTCTGGCTTTTGCCCCAGGGACTAGAAAGGAGAAGGCCCCACATTCTTTAGTTGATGGCTCTGAAACCAACTGGAGGTAAATGACATCAGTCTTTCATTTGAAGGCATGTTAATGTTATGGTCACCATTATTTACAAAGAACACTAAGCAAGCACATGGCTCTGTGCTATGCTCTGTGGAATTATAAAGAATATGAAACGGATTCCTACCCTCAAGCAGCTTAGAATCTTGTTCACCAGACAACACAGTATATGATAAAAACAAATTCAAACATGTCAGTGAACTAAACATTTAGGTTAATTAGTACCATCCCTATTTTTCGAAGTTCTAATCCTATCACAGGGGCTTGAAGCCTAGAAACTCCATTTCTCAGATTCCTTTGCCAGCAAGATTCCAGCTTGAGGTTCTTTCAATGAGGGGCGCTTGGATGAAACCAGAAGTAGCAGACTCCATTTGTCTTTGACTCTGGCAGGAAAAACAGCAGCAGATTTGTGCAGAGTTCTACAACACAGCTCCAGCAGTGGAAGGAGCATCGGGCCATGGTGTCCTGTGGGGACTGAGTGGCCAGTGTTGGGACAGACAAGCACGCACTCTGACAGCTGCAATCAGTTTGCTGCAGTCTCTCATCCAGATTTGCTCCTCCAGTCCTTTTAACAACAGTAACCCAATTCCCTCTATTAAATCCTTCTCAGTTTGAAATACATAAATAAGTTCTGTTTCCTTCACTGACCCATGACTGAGAGTCACAAAGCAGCAGAATTTCCTCTTTGATCCCTTTTAGAAACAGGCTAAATTTTATTACACAAAATATAGTTTCCTATCTCTACCACTAACTCCTTTTAGCTTTTTTTTTTTTTTTTTACCATTATTATGATTTTCCCCTCCCTTAACTGCCAAGAATATGGAACATGCTGAAGTAGAAAAATTAAAGTTTTCATCTTAAACATTTGACAGAGGTGCGTACTCTCTTGGATTACTGACGTTTATCCTTTAAAATAGGAATGGCATATTAAGTACAGCATGCTGCTCCTTGAGTTGAAGACAGTCATATAATCATTGAAGGATTAGCCTGAATTTTCTTTTCCTTCTTCTCCCCAAAGCCCCCCAGTACACAGTTGTATATATTCTAGTTATAGGTCCTTCTGGCTCTGCTATGTGGGACACCACCTCAGCATGGCTTGATGAGTGGCACTAGGTCCATGCCCAGGATCCGAACTGGCAAAACCCTGGGCCTCCGGAGTGGAGTGCATGAACTTAACCACTCGGCCACAGGGCCAGTCTAGGATTAGCCTGTCAAAATTATCACTATGTGGGACTCAGTGAGCATATATATGCACACATATGTCTTTTCGATTTTGTCCCCTTAGCTAAATTCCTATATTCCTATATATATAAAAACCTAACTATATTTCACGATAATTTAGATTACCTAAGACCATGTAGGACTCATGAACAGTACAGAAATTAATACAGTCCTCACAATTTACATGCATGACTGCTTTAGTGTGGGAGAGAAAAAAGCCATCCCCTCTCTTGTTCACAAATCAGTACAGATTAGGTCAGACTTCTGGTTCTGGGTAAGATGGTGTAAGCTTACTTCACCCACCTCTTCCATTGACGAGAACTATAAAACATGGATGGGTGACTTACAGCAGCTATCTGAAAACTCTGAAAAGTAAACAGCAGCAGGAAAATCACAGAAGACCACTGGACTCTGAAGTACAACAAACAGGCAGTGGGTTTATCATTTATTTTCCAGCAGTAGCCTTTGGCCTGAACTTAATATAGCCAGAACCCTAGAAATCTGCACTGTGGTAGTGAAGGAGAAAGTTCTAGAAGCCCTCTAATTCTGGCTCATGGAACAAAAAAGGGGACTCCTAACACTCACGGGAGTATGGAAATCCCCCAATTTTGTTCTTTGTTTCTTCCTTCTTTTGCCAGTTTTCCCATGCCCTTGCCCCCAGGCAATTCCTTGGCAGTAACCAATAATGGAGGTCAGCAAGTGTGAAAACTCTGAGGGAGGGGAATCTCTCTATCCATTTGGTGGAGGTGATCACAAGAGGCTGAGGGCAACCCCTGTTGCTTCTTTTATTCTGTGTCCTCCTGCTGCTTGGGCCCAAACAAAGGCCCAAACAGGGAAGCACTCAGCAGAGCCTAGAGAACTGAAAAGGCGAACTCTAAAGAACTGCAATGTGCCAGAGAGTGCAGAGAGGGAGATTCTCAGGGAAGTAACCCAAAAACATTTTTTATGAATTCCAGGGATCATCACCAAGGCAAAACTGTGTGAACTGGATTGTAATTAGCATACCAAAGACTTTGAGAACTGAACTAACAGACAGTCCACTGCACGGGTCATAGTGAGCACTGGGTGGTGCAAACCCAGAAGAGAACCAAAGAGTACTACAATGACTTTGAGAAGTAAACTGATACTGAAATAATAGCCCCCTGACGTGAGGCGGGAATTTGCAGCCTGAATCTAACCAAGTCAACTGCCTGCTTTAAAAAAAAAAAGAAAAAGAAAGAAAGAAAAACATTCTTCACAGGATTTAAACACAACCCAGAGTCTCATAATGTAATCTTCTAAATATCCAAAATAGATTCCAAAATTACTCAACGTACCAAGAACCATGAGAATTTCAACTCGCACAGGAAAAAGATAGTCAACAGACGCCAATGCCGACATGATACAGATGTTGAAATTATGAGACCAACACTTTAAGGCAGCTATTATATAAATGTTTGACCAATCATGAACATTCTTGAAACAAATGTTAAAATAAAATGTCTCAGCAAAGAAACAGAAAATATAAAGAAGAAACAAACGGAAATCCTGGAAGTGGAAATGATAATAATCATAATTAAAAATTCACTAGATAGACCCAAGAGAAGAGATGGCACATGAAAGAGTCAGTGGACTTGAAGATAAATCAATAAGAATTATCTAACCTGAACAGAGAAAAAAAGGTTGAGGAAAATAGAGCTTCAGAGACATGTGATTTAATAACAGAAGGTCTAACATTCATGTCATCTAAGTCCCTGAAGGGCATAGGGGAAAACATGTGCTAAAATATATTTGAAGAAACAAGAGTGGAAAATTGGCCAATCATGGCAAAAGATAAACCTCCAGATTCAAGAATCTGAGCAAACCTCAAACAGTAAACCCAAAGAAATTTATGCTAAGACAAACTGTTAAAGATACTCCATTCGGGGTGATGAAAAAGTTCTGGAACAACAGAGTGATGATGACTGCACAACATTGTCACTGTAACTAACTACTGAACTGTACCCTTTAAAGTGGTTAAAATGGTCAATTCTATAGTATGTGTATTTTGCCACAATTTTAAAAAAGAGAAAGCAATAATCTTCAAAGTAGCCAGAGTAAAAATGATATGTTACATATAGGGAAACAATAATTAGAATGATTGTGGATATCTCATACAAACCACTGAGGCTAGAAAGAAGGAAGTCGCACAAAATTTTTAAAGAACTGTAATCTCAGATTTTATATCCAGCAAAAACATCTATCAGTAATAAAAGTGAAATAAAGACATTCTCAGATGAAAGGCAACTTTAAAAATTCATAGCAGAACTGCTCTAAAAAGAATTACTAAAGGAAGTTCTTCGGAAAAAAGGAAAGAGATACTAGAAGGAAACATGAACCACATGAACAAAGGAAGAATAAGAGAAACGATAAGCATCTGGATAAATATAACGGACTATTCTCCTCTTGAGCTCTTTAAAATGTGTTTGATGGTTGAAAGCAAAAAGTGCCTGATGGGATTTTTAATCCATGTAGATGTTACAGATAGGACAACAATGGCATCAAAGAGGAAGTGTAAAGGGACCTGTAGGATAAAGGTTCTATGTTCTAAATAAAGTGATAATATATAAATTTTAAATATATGTTAAAAAGTTAAATATGTGTTCTGTAATAAATGGGGCAACATTGAAAAAGCTATATAAAAGAGATACTGTCAAAATCACAATTAATTAACATGGAATACTAAAAATGTTCAAATACCCCAAAATATGACAGAAAAAGCAAGAGAGAGGAAAAAAATAGGGAAAGTAAAAGAAATAATGGAATGGTGGACCTAATCCAAACATATCCATAATTATACTAAACGTACATGGTCTAAACACAATAACTAAAAGTCAGAGATTGTCAGATTAGATTTTAAAAATGACTCAACTATATGTTATCTATGATAAATTCACCTCCAATACATTTACATAGGTAGGTTAAAAGTAAAAGGATGGAAAATACATAACGCAAACAAAAATTAAAAGAAAGCTGGAAAACCAAACAATCCAATTACATAATGGGCAAAAGATATGAAGAGACATTTCACCGAAGAGGATGTGCACATGCAAAGACCTTCAGCATCATTCAAATTAAAACCAAAATAAGATATCACTACACACCTATCAGAATGATTAGGATAAAACATAGTGAAAACATCAAATTCTAGAAAGAATATAGAGAAACTGGATCATTCATACATTGCTGGTGAAACTATAAAATGATACAGTCACTCTGGAAAGCCACTAAACCATGTTTAGTTTCTTATCTCAGCAATAAAACTGAACAAACTATTGATACAAACGACACATTGGATGAATCTCCAGGGAAGTATGCTGAACGGAAGAAAGCCAATCCCAAAAGGTTATATGCTCTATGATTCTTTTATGTAACATTCTTGAAGTGACAATTACAGAAATGGATAACAGATTAGTGGTTGCTATGGGATTAGGGGCAGGGAGAGAAGAAGTGAGTGTGGTTATAAAAGGGCAACAGGAAGGATCCTCGTGGTGATGTAACTGCTCTGTATCTTTGTTGTGGTGGTAAATACACAAACCTACACAAGTGATAAAATTACATTTAACCAAATACATACTCAAGTAACACAAAACTGGAGAAATCTGAATAAGATCAGTGATTTGTATCAAAATCAATTTCCTGGTTGTGATATTGTATTACATAGCCTGTAAGCTGTTACCATCAGGGGAAATTCTATAGAATCACTCCTACAACTGACTGTGAATCTACAATTATCTCAAAATAAAAATGAATTTTTAAGTAAAAAAGAAAACTGGAGTGAATGGCTATATTAATATCAGACAAAGTAGACTTCAGAGCAGAGAAAATTACCAGGGATAAAGATGGACTATCTCATAATGATAAAAGAATTGATTCATCAAGAAGATATAACAACCATATATGTATACGCACCTAGCAACAGAGCTTAAACTACACAATGCAAAGCTGACAAAAATGAAAGGAAAAGTAAATAAACCCACAATTATAGTTGGAGACTTCAACACTCCTCTCTCAGTAATAGTTAGAACTAGTAGACAGAAAATCAATAACAACACCAAAGACTGAAACAGCATATCAACTAGATGGATCTACCTGACACTCCATCCAACATCAACAAAATACACATTCTTTTCAAGAGTAAATGAAACATTCAACAAGATAAACCATAACTTGGGCCATAAAAAGAACCTCAACCAATTTTAAAAGATTGCAATCATACAATGCATATTCTCAGACCATAATGCAAAATTAAACTAGAAATCAGTAACAGGAAAATCTCCAAATATTTGGAAATTAAAATTTAATATGGACATTCTTAGTTTTATTTATATATATATTATAATATTTGAAAATTTTTAAATTATATCTAATTAAGTCCATTGTGCATTAAAAATCAGGAGAGAGTTAAGGCTCTAGAATTAGTGATTTGGAAATCATAAGTTACACCTCCTCTATGCCACTGCAATACTGCCAATATTGGCGTGGAGTATTAAGGATCCACTGGAACCGTTCTCTGGAACTGTAAGCTCCTATCAAATGAATGACTGTTCCTCAATTAGTTGCTCCTAAGTCACTAAAAAAAACTATTGTCAGTAGGATCCCTTTCACCTTAGATTTCTGTTAATCATCTAGCAATTTGTTATTAACAGCAATATCCATTTAAAGAGTCTAGTGCTATAAAACATATAACCACATCAAAGCTGAGATTCTGTCCGCTTGATCTGATCCAGTTTATCCAGCCTCCTCTTACTCTGAGATAAGTGTAGATATTCCATGATGGAAAGGATCTCCCTTCCTGAAATGGGAATGACATTTAGACATTTTAAACAGGTAGCAGCCTTTTTTTTTTCCTTAAAGATTGGCACCTGAGCTACCATCTGTTACCAATCTTCCTCAAAGCCCCACAGTACATAGTTGTATATTGTAGTTGTAGGTCCTTCTAGTTCTGCCATGTGGGACGGCACCTGAACATGGCCTGATGAGCTATGCCAGGTCCACGCCCAGTATTGGAACCAGTGAAACCCTGGGCTGCCGACACAGAGCACGTGAACCCAACCACTCAGCCACGGGGCCGGCCCCTAGGAGACTTTCTAATCTAAAGGAGATACGGTTCCACTTAATAAGGACATAGGTCAGAGTTGAGATATTCTGTCAAATGTGTCAAATGAAGGAGGTGCTTATGACATATTTTAATCTTTTACATGTGGATTATGCCGGTGTTTCTGAATTTTCGCATTTCAAATTACACTCTCACCTCCAATAGTAGCAACATAGTTATTTTAAAGGCAAAAGGAAAATACGCAAAAAGTAAATAGCACGAGCATCATTAAAAGACAGAAAATATGCAGTTTTACAATGATCCACATAAAAAGAAAAAAAAAAGTCTAACACTGATAGCCTCCATCCTCAGCTTCCATTCATTCAGTAAATATTTATTAACTGTCAGGTGCCAGACATCATGCAGTCACCACTCTTAGGAAATACCTAGTTCAGTGGGGAGACACACACAAACAATTCAACGTGATACTTGCTATAACAAAGGGACCACAGACAAAGGAATATTGAGAGAGGCTTCACACAGAAGCCATTTGGGCCGGGTTTTTGAGTAGGTAGGACAGTCCGCAGGAGGAAGTAAGAAGAGGAGGAACTCAGAGAATGATAAGTCTGTGCACACACACAATATGAAAAAGGATTATTCCTCCACAATATCAGAACTTAGGGCACTTTAAGCACAGAATGAGGAGGGCTAAGGTGGGAGAAGGACTTAGAGGGACCAGTTTGGGACAGGTACACCCTGGAGGATTTGAGGCAGGGGAGAGAAGGGATAAGAAATTTCCTTAACTATCTAACTCTGGAGACAGGTAGCATCTATTGCTGTCGTCTAGCAAGAGATCATAAGAGACTGAACTGAAATGGTAGCTGTGGAAACAGAGAGGGGAGGAATGAGTCCAGGGATATTTAGCAGATAAAACAGAAAAGACTTAGTGACCCAGCTGGCTGAGAGGAAGAGGAGTCAAGGGTGAATCCCAGCTTCTAACTTTGGAGACATTCTAAAGATAGAGAATACATGAGAAAAAAACTAGGTAAAGAAGATAACGGATTAGCTTTGAACACGTTCATGTTTAATGTGATGCATCTCCTAGATAACTAGATGGAGATTTAAAGGCAGTATTGTGAAACAGGAATGCGGATTTTAGGAGAATCAAGAGGCCGGAGGCAAAGGTTTAGGAGTCAGTGATTTATACGAATTCTTGAAGTCTCTGGATATACAGGAAATCAAACATGGAAAATCTATTCTTATCATTATCATATTATAATAATTGTTTCCTTGGCAAAGGAGCACTGATTGAAAACTGATTTAAGGTTTTACGATACATAAAGTTTCCTTGTTTCAAAAAGTTTGTAAACCACTGTTCTAAAACAATCATCGTAAACGCCAATAATTATGCAATGTTCTTCCATCAACACTGAACTCCCCGTCTGGAAGGGCAGTAGAAACAGGCCTGCCCACTCCAGCCTGGGTAGGATTCCAACTGCTGATGAAACAGAACGCAAAGTCAGCAATGCTCTTCTACTCAAGTTCTAATCAAAACCCCAAAGTTGAGGCCGGCCCGGTGGTGCAGTGATTAAGTTCACACATTCCACTTCGGCGGCCCAGGGTTCACCGGTTCTGATCCCGGGTGTGGACACGGCATCATTTGGCAAGCCATGCTGTGGTAGGCGTCCCACATATAAAGTGGAGGAAGATGGGCATGGATATTGGCTCAGGGCCAGTCTTCCTCAGCAAAAAGAAGAGGATTGGCAGCAGATGTTAGCTCAGGGCTAATCTTCCTCAAAAAAAAAAAAAGAAGAAGAAGGTGTCCTCATTTATGATTATTCTTGGTCATCTAAGTCCAACTAGCTTCCCTCTATGTATGCAAAACTCCCAGCATAAGGAGTGAGGTGGAGGGGGAGACTACAGAAAGCCTCCACCAAATTTTAGCTGCTCAAGAACCAATATAAGGTAGGAGAGACACTTGGCCAAGGCTCCAGGAAGGTATTCAATCCCACTGCCAGAGTCTAGAAAAGCCAATGCTACGAAAGCATCTGAAATTGAAATTATTAATAGCCTTCTCAGCAGAAACCTTTGATAGCAAAGTATTGTACAAGATCCCAAGGGGCCAGGAAATGGAAAAGAACACAGGGTCTGGGAGCCCCAAATACCCCAGGCTGCCCTGAGCTTTGCATCGTCATTTATCCATTAAGCACAGGGATCCTGCGTGGTACTGCGGTCCTGACAAGATTGATGTACTCAGGGAAAACAACACCTGGAGACTGCTGCTCGCTTCTCCTAACATGTACTTCTAAACAAAATGTTTTCATATTCTGTGAGGTCTCTCATTATCACCAGAGAAATCTCTAGAAATACAGAAATATGAACTGCTGGCATCTGGTTAGGCAGGTCTTTCAGGGGCTGAGAAATTGCTCTGGGGGGCTCTCCTGACACCCTAAAGGTTTTTCAGATGCTCTATAATAAAGATGATTGAAAAGTATATTGTGTCAACACACACTTCCTTGGAAGGAAATAAAGAGGAGGACAATACCTCACTCATCAGAAACAGCCAGACATACCTATAGGGTATGCAAAGCAAGCCAAAAGTCTGTGTGTTTTGAAAAGGAAAAATAATTTAGTGCAGATCTACGAGAAAAGAAAAATGTGCCAGCAACACCCAAGATGATGTCATATCAGCTGCTAGCTTCAGGTCAACTACAGAGCAACAAGAAGCTTGGACTGGAGACAAGCAGAACCCAGCCTAGCTGTACCCTCCCCTGGACCAAACTATAGACTTCTACTGACCTACAGAAATAACACTTCCGACTCTGGACAGTGAGAGAGTAACTTGTGTATCCAGGTCTGGCACTTCAAAAGCTAAGCTCAGGGGCAGGCCCGGTGGTGCAGCGGTTAAGTTGACACGTTCCACTTCGGCAGCCCGGGGTTCGCCAGTTCGGATCCCGGGTGCGGACATGGCACCGTTTGGCAAGCCATGCTGTGGTAGGCGTCCCACACATAAAGTAGAGGAAGATGGGCACAGATGTTAGCTCAGGGCCAGTCTTCCTCAGCAAAAAGAGGAGGATTGGCAGCAGATGTTAGCTCAGGGCTGATCCTCCTCCTCAAAAAGAAGCTAAGCTCAGAAGACACATGGAAATACCCAGTCCACTAAGTATTCTATAGTTCAGAGGGGGCCATAAAATATCATTTAAGCTCTTTCGAAATAAAGAAGTTAAATTCTTCTCAATCATTCCATTTCCCTCACCGCAGACCCTAATCCTGCCAGGTTATAAAGTGAGGCCAGCAATGGCTGTACCCCTGGCTAACTAGTGAGCAGCAACCAAGCCCAGGCTTATCAACAGGAAAAAGCAGAAATCCCGTTAGAAAACACTGAAAAGTTGGGTTTTGTTTAATGCTTACTCTTAGCCAATCCAACTCACATCTACTGTGCGCAAAGCTCTTATGTAAGCGGGTGGGGGTGGGGGGACACCATCACCACCACCACCACCATAACAAAAAATATACATTTCTGCCCTCCAGAAGGCCACAATGTTTTCCTGGGGAATTTTGCAGATTTATTTACTGATTCTCCTCTCCCCTTCTAAAACTATCACCACTCAATAAGCATCATTTCAATAAAAGAAGAGCAGGAGGAGGTCAAGGCTTTTCGCAGACTTCCGAAGGCCCTGGTGATAAAAGACAGGGCAAATTTATGGCCCTGGTCAAGTGTTTTTATCTTTCCATGGGAGAAAGATATTTGTGACTATGAGAGTGAGATACTAGAAAGAATGCAGCCTCTCTAACTTGTTATCATTTGTAAATTCCCTGCCTGATTTGATAACAAATATCACTTTTCCTTCAGCGCTATTGGCAAAAAAAAAAAAAAAAATCACTGTGATAACAAAGGTGCCATTATTTCTGGTAGCATTTTCCTGGGTCCTGTTAATAATCACACTTGCAGTCAACTAATGCCCTAGGTTCTCACATCACTAAATAAATATTGCCTGGTGGCAAATATTAGTATCCCCAACTTCGCATTCCAAAGAAGTCATGAAACTTATCAGAAAGGTCAGATCTCGGTAAATAAGGCCAGTGCAAAACTTTTTGAAAAATCCCCTATTTCCACTATTTCCTAGTTTCAACAACATAAATTCCTGTGTCTCTGGCTCTCCATGGAATTTCCTACCCGACACATCGGTGGTCACTGTAATTCCACCATATGCGGCATTATATATTTCATTAGTAGAAGTTCATGAAAAGAGTCCTAGAAACAACTTCCCAATCAGCGACTCTTAACTCAAGATTTATTAAATGCAAGTAATGCATGAACACCTCTAGTTACAGTTTTAAAATTTGTGTACATAGACAGTTTTCTCAGGAAAAATTCCACAGCTTTCTTCAACTCTCCAGGACTCATACCTCCCTCCCCATTTTAGAATCAGAGAGCAAATTGGTCATTCTCAAGACTTGGTGTACATCAGAAGAGTCTCTGGGGAAATTTTATTAGAAGTACGCAGCCCAAAACCCCACTCTAGAATGACTAAACCAGAATACTGGTAGAGGCCAGGCATATGAATTTAAAAAAAAAAAAAGCTTCTTCAATAATTATAAATACTTAGCCAGGGTTACGAAACACTATGTAGCTTCAATGGCTAGTCTGTTACTCTATTTCATCACTAAACTTTAAACCTGGAAGAAATCCTGGGTACCAAAAAGCAGAACGTTCCTTTCACAGAGAGGAGCCAGATCTGCTGAGAAACTTGCCCAGGACCATACAACTAGTTAGAAATAGAACTGCAACCAGCACCACAGTTTCTGAAAAAAAATGGTTACGCACAAATGGAGTCTTTCCTCAAGGATAAAATACGGATCCCAAATGTACTGCTTTTGATTTTTAAAAATCACTTTTTTAATAAAAAAAATCATAAAACTGGATTTACTGATCTTCTTTCTACTCAGTCTCCTACCACCACCTCTTGAATTTCTTCTTTAACAGAGCAAGTTCCTCACCTTTTGTAGCTCAGATGCAAAAATTAAAGCTACATCTGCAAAAAGATTCTAGTAAATGACAGAAGAATCCTATTCATAGGAGTCAACCATGGAGACTGACTGACTGGGACAAATACTTGAAGGTTGCCTGACCCTTTTATCAACTGAGTAAGAAGTCCCAGACTGTCAAAATGACAGCTCACCATAATTTTTATACTTGTCTTTCTAGCTGTTTTATTTTATTCTTAATTATCAAAACCAAGAACTAGAAGATGATGGCCACCACAGAGGGGTGTGCACAGCCAAAGCATCTCATTTGCTTCAGGAAGCTATTTACATATCCCAACCCAGGATAGGCCCTTTAAAAGTAGATCAAATAACATCTATTTATCCTAACAGAAGGACTTTTAAAATGCAATTCAAGTTGAAGGGAGGAAAGGAAAAGAAGGAGGTAACTTTTCCTTTGTTCAATTTCACCATAAATTTACACCCAGATTCAGCAAGAGCTTTTCAGCAGCTTCACAGTAGCTGAGGTAATTATACCAGTGCCCTCTTGATGTATGAGTCCCCATTGAGAGAAGTCGGCTGAACCCCAAGGACAGCATTCCAGGGCGTTGAAAAGAATTCTTTCAGGACACACCCACTGTGCGACTTGGTTCAGACAAGATTTCTCCCTACCTCACTGAAGGAGACAGGAGTTGAAAGGAAAGGAGACGAGCAGTTCACTCTGTTGACAGGGACCTAGGCAGATAAGTAAAAATTGTTCACCTTCAAAGTGCTTCTCACATGCCAAGAACTACTCTAAAATTCCCACATACTAACTCCAGTAGATTCTACGTTCTTAAGGACTAAAGTTGTATCTAATATGTCTAACCTCTCACAGAGCCTAGGACAATGAATTAAATACATTGGAGAATGAATAAACATTTGAAGAATTGAAATGAAAAAGAATTCCAGAACATCAGTTCCAAAGGGTAAGAGTATTTCCGCAGTGAACAGCGCTTCACATAAATTAATAATACCAAACTCTTGTTTTGTGATCACTCTTCTTTTCCTCTCTCTCTTTGGGGGAGGCCAAGTGTCCAGCCCTGGGCATATTTTTTATATATCTATGGAACAAATGAATGGAGAGTAAGCCACACATTGCACATATTTATCCTTGTTATTTTCTGTTTCCGCCACCAGGAAGTTGTTTCTACTCACTGCCATTACCAGCATGCCTAGGATAATGCTTAGGAAAGAAGAGGTGGCAAATATTTATTTCACTGGTGTTATCATACGAATGAATTAAATGCTAAGTGAAAACAGAGTATTGTGCTAGGTCTTGGACATAGAAGGAACATAAACGCATCACCCTGCCTGGTAGAAAATAGCTCTCACTCTCATCATTGCTAAACATGGATATGATTAGGGCTGAACTGAAGGCTGAAACCTTTCTGCTAGAAAAACAGGTCTTTTCTTTGATATTAACACTTCATAAATGCCCAATCATACGTATTTTGCAACAAATGCTCATTCCAGTCCCGTACGAAGAACCATCCTTAGTTCCACGCAAGAGGGCCCTCTACCCTGGCATGCCCAGGGGTCCATGGCCAAAAGCACATGCCCATCAGGAGCCCGAAATCCCCTTCTGGATCATGTTCCAGGTACCAGAACTCTGCAGTTTCCTGTTCACACAGTCGAAGCTCACTCACAGGGCCTGTGCTGATTTTTCCCCCAGACAGTCTCCCAAGGGCAACCCACTCTTCAATATGTAGCCCTGATGCCACAGGATGGCGTGTGGACAGAGCACGGACATACAGACTCAGCTGTCCACAGGCATGCGCCCCAGGCCCACGCTTCTGCTTATGCTACCTGCTCAAGCATGGAACTCTGAAGAATCTGGAAACTCAAAATTCAAACCTGGCCTCCAAGGCTGTTATGAAGGCATATTTGTCAGAGTAGGAGAATATCTGAATGTATTTTGACAGTTTTTTAGCTTAACTTATAACTTCTAAATATTTAGATATATAATCTGTGGACTCGCATTTGCACTCTAGTCCTGGGCACCGCAAGGAATCAAGGGCTGTATAAGAGAAACTAAGGCTCAGCATCCTTAGCCAGCTTGCCTAAGGGCACAAGGTCAGTAACTGGAAGAGCCAGAACTCAAATCTAGTTGTCTGCAATCTCAGTGTCACTTCCCAGAGAAAACCCCCAACCCCTCAACTCCACCGCTTCAAAGCAATTGTGTGTGTTACAGCAACCCAGGAGGCACGAGAGAGGTGAGGCCACAGGGCCAGGAACACACAGCCCATCTGCTCTCCTAACATCCTGGCCTTTCTCCTCACACTACAGGAGCCAAACGCAGGCGATTGTAAGTCCGAATGGTCGCTCTACATGTGCATGCTTGTAGCTACCTGTAGTGTAGACAGAATCTATGCTAGAGGTGAGCAAGCAGCGACACGTGCCTCATGAACCTCACAAGATGCAGCCTGAGGCTTCTCAACATACATCTTTTTACAACCCTAAACCCAGAAGTGCATTAGAGTTCTTGCAAGACAGGCCGCGGCAGTTTAGAAAGCCCACATATAATACCTTCCTAAGACCTGTACTTACCGGGAGACTTTCATCCAAGAAATTCAAAGTACTTTACAAGCTCGGAGCCATTCACCCAAACGCCCCAGGGAGGTGTGCAGGTGGTCAGAGTTGGACTCACTGACGAAGAAACTGAGGCAGGCTGACAGCCTTAAGGACCGTTCTTTAAAACAGTCTCCGCTTTTTTGAAAATGAATGGCCTTAAACATCCACAAAAACATGCCACTGAGATGGGGGGACAAAAAGATTCGCACTATTTTTAAAGAAATTAAAATGAATGTAAAAGAATTAAATGCTGTCACAAAAATCTATGCTTTCCTTTAGTTCTCTCAACCAAAAGGGCCAGCAAAAATTTATGCTCAATCCCCTGCAAATAGCTTATCATTAAATTTGAGATACTGTTACCTTTCAAAATGCAAATTTCATAATCACAAATTTTAAGACAGGAATTTTCATTCTTTTTCCCCCCAAAGAAAATCAAGCTTTTACACTTTTGGCCAAAAGGCACTTAGCAAAGGCGATCAGCATATTCTCTCTAGTCTGGGTGGAATCGATTTCAAGCCAAGGAGATTAGCTTTATTTGCTTTTAGTGGGAGGTAAATGACCCCAGGGAAGTACCTCTGAGAGTAGGGAGGAAAGCCCTTGGAGTTCAGGAAGAAGAAAACATATAAAGTAGCCACTGCAGTTACCTTAATATAATCAAAACAAATCTGTGTTGAAAACATTATCTGAAAGTCAACAATAACCAACACTTAGTGAGTGCTTATAGTATGCTAACCACTGCTTTTGGTGTTTATATGTAACCCATTTCACAGATGTGGAAACTGAGGCTCAGAAAAATTAATACATACATACAGTCTCAAAGATGTTACAGTGGAGTTAGAAAAATGATCATTCATTCATTCAATAAGCCAAACTACACAGAATCTGAAATATGAAAATCTATATAAATTTCTCCTGGGGAATTCACCATCTAATGGAGGAATGCACAAGTAAAACAAATTTCCAACAGGTATGTACAAGGCACAAGGGCAATGCAATGGAAGCTGAACTGAGGAGCTGGAGCAGGAAAGAAAGACTTTGCAGAGAGGATGTCTATTTCAACAGGCAGATAAAAGAAGAAAGGAATTTTAGGCTGATGAGAATGGCTTATGCAAATGTACCAAGATATAAGAAAACCTAATCTGGGTCACTTGGGTTGTCTGGCGTGGCTAGAGAAAATAAGATGCACAAGAAGAGTTAGTAAAGGTAATCTTGGGTTGGATAGGAAGGGATAGATAGGAGTTAATTACTTTTTGGGCTGGCTTGGTGACGCAGCAGTTAAGTTCACGCGCTCTGCTTCGGCGGCACGGAGTTCGCTGATTTGGATCCCGGGTGCAGACATGGCACCGTTTATCAAGCCATGCTGTGGCAGGTGTCCCACATATAAAATAGAGGAAGATGGGCATGGACGTTAGTTCAGGGCCAATCTTCCTCAGCAAAAAGAGGAGGATTGGGGGGCAGGTGTTAGCTCAGAGCTAATCTTCCTCAAAAAAAAAAAAAAAGAGTTAATTACTTTTACAATTGTGTCTCCCCCAACAAGATGTAAGTCTCCTTGAGGAAAAACCTCCCCTGAATTCTAGTGAAGGGGTTTATTGCTGATATTCTTGAATCTACAAGATTGATTACTATTATTTCTTCACCACCATCATCAGAGCTACCACTATTAGCTCTTTACTTCTATTCACTTATTTAAGCTTTAAACAAACCCAATGAGGTTAATTCTATTACTATTACCATTTTCCAAACAGGACTGAGGCATAGTGATGTGACCAAAACAAATACCTGCTAAATGGCACTTTATGGAATTCATATCCCAACACATACCCCAAACTGAAGAGCAGAATTGTTTCTAGCATTTTCTTTCTCTGTAATTGCCAGTACTCTCTTCCTTCCTATCCCAGGCATCCTCACCACCATGAGCAAACATCATGGACTCCCCAGGAGATGAATGGTAAGTTCATGAACATCTTCTCAGCCATCACAAATTTCTACCACTGTCCTCCTCTCTTGCTCAGTCCCCGTCCAGTGATATCTGCCAGTGACAACCAATGTCATGAGTGCTAATGCCCAAGGTACTAATTTAACTGATGCTAACCAACCATCGTTGTTGACCAATGTCACCTCCCCCAGTCGCCCAAGCCACTTCATCATGTTGCTGCCAATCCCATTCCTAATAGAGTTACTGGTATCACTTCATATTCATATTCGAGGTGGCACACAGATTTTGGCGAATCAGTTCTCTTGAGCTTCTGCTTTCACTTTTAACACAGTCAAATCTCCCTAGGTTTCCAACATGATTCCAGGAGGTCAACTGGAAGGCAATCCAAGTGACTATCAGCATGCTGTCCTTGGAATCCTCCTCACCTCTACTAACACATTTTTGAGGCTGGTTTTCATAAATATTCCTCCATTCAATTGCAAGCTCCACGTGACAAGCACAGGAAGTAAATTTTCACACTTCAGGTCACATGTAGTAAGCTAGTAGGCATTCAATTTGTGAACGAACGTATTAATTTTCTAACTCTACCGTAAGCTCCTTGAGACTGTACATGTCTTCTCTGTTCATTTCTGTTCCTCATTCCCTTGTCTGTAAAATGAGTTAATAATACCACGAACTGCACAGGGTTGCTGTGAAGATTTGCAAAGCCCTGAGAATGGTGCACGGCACACAATAAGCACTTAATAACCATTAGTCGTTATCCATGAACGTTATTCTCAGAAACATATACTTAACACATACTTATTGCTTTGATTGTACAAAGCATCAGCATTGGCTAATTTGACTAAGTCTTCCTATAAAAGAAAGTCCTTCCTAGAGGTTCCTCAAACAATGATGAGAAGAGATTCCAGGAAACCAAAACACCAGGCCTCCAGAATTGCCCAGACAGGCGTGGATTTAAGAATATGAGTGAGCATAATAAGGCCAAAGCCATAATACCAGTTACAACTACAAGTCATCTTTCCTACACGAAATTTAAAACTATCCATCAAAAAACAAAAGATACACATATACCCTTGGATGGGCGATGCTTCTGAATGATAATATAAAGTATACGACTGACCAAAGAGCCATTCCAATCGACCTGATAAACAGCTGAAAAGGAATCATGGCAACATGCCTTGCATTTTGGTTGACACAGAGACATAAACCCAACTAGTATCAGATGGTGTGATGTCATCTGAGGATCAGGGCCAAAGGTTTCACTTGAGAACACTAGTTATCAGATCTGAAAAGCATTTCACTTGCTTTCTCTTTTAGCAAAACAAAAGGCAGTAGGGACCAAAGGAAGCAAGAAGGAAACAGAAATTGTCCATACTCCATTACCCTAAATTACCTGAAGGTGAATCAATATTCCTTGTTCCAAGGTTTCAACAGGAGGCAAACTACTACAAAATATCTGATCCTCATTGTGCTTTTAATCTCTTCCCGTTGTCTTATACCGAACAATTCATGCTTCCTAACCAAAGGGCATCCCTTTATTAGAACCTCAGACAAACCCTATCTCCTTGTCCTATCTTCAGACCCTTCTTCACCTGCTCCTCAGTCAGTTCACCTCAAGCCATTAACCATGACAGAGCCCAGCACCCTAGTACATATCTCCCTCCCAGTATGCCTTAAGGAAAAGCCAAAACTGCACTGATTTTAGGTATTGTCCTGATGCTGGCTGAATGTCATGGTCAAATTTCTTCACCTGTCTTGTTCTCAGTTTCTTCATCTATAAAATGAAGCTGATCTCTGCAGCACAGTGCCACCAAAATTCTCACAACGTCATTAGCCCACAGGTTTTCAAATGTGAGGAGAAACAAAAAATCATGGGAGGCCAGATGCCACTCTTAGCATATGGATGAAAGAGCTCTGTGAAAACACATGTTCCCAGGGGGTCGGGGGGTGCTGCCCAGGGAAAAAATTAAGACGACTGAACGCTGAACATGGGGAAAAAACACTTCATCTTATCATCCAAGTGGAATTGGAAAATGCAAGCGCCCACAGCACAAAGAATAGTTAGCAGGGAACCCAGTGGTGTGAAGTACACTTGAAATCTCCCCTCTCCACCAGCGCAGAGTATTTTTGCATCTGGTGTAACTGGAAAAGGAGAATTAGGCAGATGGGGTATTTTTAACAGATAGCATAGCTTATTAGGTACAATAAAGCACAGGCAATCAATAAATAATATTTCAATTGAATTCAACGTCTTACTCCTGGTTCTCTTTAGGAAAGATCAGAATGTTCCACTCTGCTCTCCACTCCTCGTTGACTGAATGTCCCATGGGTCAATACACAAATTTAGAAGCTCAGAACTGCAGAGGCCATAATTATGACCGCACAGCATTGAAGAATTTAATCAGTTAATGTTCCAGGATCTACCCATCAAACACTGACAGCTCGCAATCAATGCAAGAAGTTACTTTGTAAATTGGATTTTTTTTTCGCTTGAACTTGAGATCTAGAAGACTGCATGGCTTGACTTCCCTGGAAAATGTCCAGATTTGCACTTCACTTTCAACTTGGTGGATTGAGCTTTGTTTCTTAAAGACAATAGTGAATGGTTTTGCTACTGGCTATTAAGTCTGCTTTTAAGAACAGTTTGGGTATTCTTTGCAAAGAGGCTTCTGCTATTTCCGTCATGTTATTTTCTTTTCAATTTTTCCTCTTCCTTCTCCATTTTAAACCCCCTCTTCTCTCGGGGGTGCACCTAAGTGATCAGGTAATATACATACAAACCCTTCAACAGACAGATGGGTAAGTACCATCTCACGGTGCACATGCCTCTTAGTGAAAAAGGTACCCAAAACAGAATGCAGTAAATCCATCCCCTTGAATGCTATAATAATCCCTGTAGGGGGTAGTTATGAACTAAAACTGCAGCGCGATGGGTGCATAAATTAAGGTTACCAATAACGCTTGACAATACAACGAAGCCGGTCTTCTGATATTCCCATTTCTAATACACACATTACATAAAGCCAGAAAAATTACCTTAAAATCAGTAGCAAAAGACAACTTAAGCTGTTCTTGCAAAGTCAGTGCTCTATTCTCATTTTTTTCCAATATATGATTTCCCTACAAGTGAATAGATCCTCCAGGAATGTGAACCTCCAAATAGATCGATTTTCTTAAGCTTTGTAGGTTAGTTTCCATAAGCACAGGATACCTGAAAGCTTATTAAAGAGTAACGTTTAAGAAATCTTTACTAAAGGGCTAATCACAATTAAATAGTTCTCATTAAATCTAGCAAATTATGATGATGATTATCCCCATTTTATAGCTGTGGAAAGGAAGGCCGAGGGAGGTGAAATAAGTTGCCTACGGCCACATAGCTAGTCAGTGGTAGAACCAGGACTTGAACCCGGGAACTCTGGCTTCAGAGTCCAAGCGCTTAGCTATTATACTATACCACCCTTGTAGTGGTACTGGAGTCCTTAATTTGGAAGGGGCAAAAAATAACTGACTATTTGCCCTAGAAAACATCTTATTATAAGGCCAGACTGACATGGATCCAATCCAGAAAGATTTGGCTATAGAAATGCCTAGAGGACCTCAACTGGTAGATTACTTTGCCTATGAGACATTCTCCCTGCACCAAGTCCAGAAACAGGGTTACAACAGGGGCCCCTCTGAATTATGGGGATCAGGGAGAGCCCATGGCTGTCTACCCACCTGTCCACCTGTCTTCAGTTATCTGGAGATATTGCGCCTCCTGAACTGTGCACATACCAAGAAATGTCAAGGCCATCAATATTTACATCGCGTGAACCTGAAGGTCAGTTCAAAAGGGTACCAGTTATTTATGGGAATGGCTTAGTCACCTAGGGCAGATGGGAGAAAAGGAAGAGCTTGGAACCATTCCCATTTTATCTTCATGATCTCTAATATAAGGAGTCTACTGCCAACCACTAAGACATTCCAAAGTGAAAGGCAAAACTGGTATTTTTAACATATAAATATCATGTGTGGTATTCAATTCTCATGAATCTAAGGTCACCAACAATAACAAGTCAGAGGTCCCATTGCATTAAGTAGTTCCTGAAACTTCTGAATAATAAGCAATTCCAAAGTGATGATATACCTTAATTTTAGGAGGACATTTGTTCTAAATGCTGTATCTGGCATTTCTAAAAAATATGAACACAAAAGCACAGAAGCCTGTATCTAGAGCCACTGGTGATGAAACAAACCATTTGAACACTATCAAATGTCCCATTTGAGTTCTCCTATTTTGCTTGCAATATAAAGAAATCCCTGCATAAAGCTCTTTCCGAGGCCAGTTAAACCCTTTTGCCCTGAGCATACGCACGCACACACACGCACATGCACACGCACGCAGACACACGCACACACACACACACAGAGTTGGGAAAGAAACTCTTTATTCACCAAACCCCCCCCCTCCAATTCCATCACCTCAAAACTGGAATACAGTACATATAAATGAAAATGAAAGATTCTAAGAAACATAGCCTAGTAGCTTTTGGTAAGCTCCAAAAAAAAAAAGGTTGCTGAATTTGTCATTATACTCCTAACACTCAATAACACCTTGACCTTATAAAAAGAACCTGGCTTCTAAAATTAGGCCACTAAGCTTCTCTGATGTTCCAACAACATAAGAATGTTAAGTAAAAATCATGGAGGAAAGATGTATAAAATTTAAGAGAGTATCTATATAATTTAACCAATATTGACACACTAACCTTCTCAACGGACACCTCTTTGAAAAAATAAAACAGAAAATTTCCAAAGACCTACTACTTGCAATCAAGAGGTTGTCCAGATAGCATCAAAAGTTGTTCTCTCCCAGCTGAAATCTTCTGAGTTTTATCTTCCTGTTTTGACTAGAGGTCTCTTGACGAAGGGCCTGCGGTGTTATAAATTATCCCATTACTCACTCTCCTCAGCTATCCCCGCTGGAACAGGAAGGAAGTAAATCTTGGAGTCCTGCACTTACATCCCTTAATCATACAAACGCATGCCCCCCCAAGGCAGTAAATCACCGTCTTTCACTGTGTCACCATGATTCACACCTGAAACAGAACAGAGGAGACAGGCACTCAGAAGTGCCAAGCCCAAAGAAAGGTATCTTCATACATTAAAAATAATACTACTCAGGGACACCAGTGTTGTTTCTTCTCAAATAGACATCACAACAGCAAGTATATCATTCTAATTAAGAGTCGTCGGCCATGTTCAAGGCAAATTTTATAGAGCACAGCTTTCCAAACAGAACATTTCAGGACTCAGTACCCTTTCTAAGCTCTATTAAAACCAAACAACTAAATCATGTTAACTCACTTGGGCATGACTTTAATTAGTGGAATTGGCCCTATAGTTAGGCTGACTTTCCTCTCAAACTCGGCAGGGCAGAAACAGGACCAATCATACGTTTTAAGATGCCACCTAACTATATAAAAGCTCTCATTTAACTTTACATAGAAGTAGTTAAGATTCAAAATATACCATCAATCCTAAAGAAAACTATTTGAGGTTACCCATTTTCTAAGATTATGTACCCATTTTTTTTTTTACTACATCTTCAAGAGAAAGAGGAAAAGACATTTTCAAGAGTTGACAGCCTTCTTTTGACTACAAAAAAATGCAAATTATTTTCGGATTTACGTGATTTTTATAAGTTTGGGAGGGTTTTCCTAGGCAATGCACAACTGCACCGCTTCCATTTATTGGCCTTCTTGGGAAGAGGCAGTAACAAAAGTGCGTGCTCAATACTTTTCAGCACATTAAAATCTTGCTAGCTGAGGCGGTGAGGACCGACACCTCCCTCTTGCCAAGCAGAAGCCAGCAGGCAACAGAACAAGGCCACATGAGAGAAAACACCTCCTGAAGATTTTACCAAACTTTTCTGTTGAGTTTGCACATTATCAGTTGCCTTTCGCAACGGCCAGCGTGTTTCATCAAATTTGAAATCAGCTCAGCATCAGTATGATAACAGTACAAGGGTGGCCCAGCTCCTAGATCTGAGATTGATGAGTGGATGCTAATGAGCGCTGTCTGCAAGATTTATTTTTCATATTTGACTCTCTGACTTTATTTCATTCAAAAGTTTGGAGCTGGAGTTCACATAAGGCAAAGAAATGTATTATGACACTCTTTCATCAAGGACCAGGCCGGGCTGACAGACTGCTTATTTAACTGCTTTTCAGCAAAATGGCCGCCCCAAGTATTAGGCTCTGAAACGGCTGAGAACAGGGATTTGTAGGACAAAGAATGACACATATTTTTGACAGCAGTGCGTACATACATAGGATAAAGGCATTTTTTAAATAAAAAGCTTTGTAGTACATTTAAAAAAGAGTAATGTAATTGAAAAATAGATTTTTTTTTTTAAAGAATGAACTCAATGCTACCACACATTTAAGGGTGTTTTATTGATTTTAAAGGGCTTTCTAATAAGATTATATGCCCTACATTGTAGGGCCAAAAGCTCTTTGACTGCATATAAATGAACTGTGGTCTGTTCAACTTTTAACAAAGAACTCACTTATCCAGACTCCATTAACATTATATCAAAACGAAAGCATCTCCTTTGAGTTTGTGGCTGTGCTTTAGAAAAACACTAATAATAATGCCTGAATGTATATGCGTGCAAAAATATACTTTCCCAATAAGCCTGTGTTAACCAGTATCTGGCATCCATATTAAAGCACATGGATAGAATACGTAACCACACAAAAGAAGTACCTCTTGATGAACATTCCATTAGAAAACTGAGTTGCTGGGGTTCCCTCCACATTACTAGTACCATGAATACTTTTTGAATGACAGATTTTTTTTTTTTTTTAAATCACACTTGTGTTATGTTTTACCTCCAGCTTTAAAACCGTGCAAATGGAAGAAAACCAATCTTAGTAAACATTCCCCTGACTATCATCAGGCTTAGGAGAATGTTATTTCTAGACCTAAAGAACAATGCAATATAAACCACAGATGCTGGTGCCTGTCAGATATGAAGTATCCACAGATTAACCCACAGCAAACTATCCCTCCATTGCATTCCAGGGGCACTTAAATACGATCGCAAGGAAGACTCCTTTTAGCTAAAAATGTAGATGTCAGACAGCTGCACATCAGACTTTAAAAATGATCTTAGGAAAAATCTCAGGGGCTTATGCTATCCTAAGACAGCAAATACTGACTTTTTTTTTTTTTTTAATGTAATGCCAGTAAACCACATTCAAGGTCAGGAAAAGTCTACTTGGCCACCTGACTAACTCTGCCATATTTGGTATCCAAAATTAAAAAGCAGAGATTTAAAAGTAGTAGTTAGATGCTAGATTTCGATAGAAAAAACTTAAAATTGGGGCAGGGCATAAGTCATTTAGTCAGCTCACTTGTTAAATACACACTGATTCATCTACGCCGTCAAAAAATAGTACTAAAGTTAACCAAGAATAACCAATGTCAAAATCAGACACATATATTGATCTATTATGTATGTTTCAGACCGTCACGAAATTGTAAGGCCTGCCTCAAGTAGGCTAAGAGATAACTGAATATTGTTAAAATAGTAAAATACACGAAGAGACATGCGTAGCGAGGAGTGTGCTTGGCAAAACGTCACTAAATTATATCCTGAAATCTACGTTGTCTTTAAAACGCACCCCCATCAGACACACGTTCACCCACCACACAGAACACAACCAGCAAGGAACCCAGGGCCTGCAACCAAAATGATGGCCCAGGAGTTTGTGGGTTTTATAAACGGTGGTTTGAGATTTAGGTTTTCTTTCTCTATATAAATAAAATATCCATGGAAATGTTCTCCTGACACTGTGGAATCACAGAAAAGATCCACAGACCAAGTAGTTTACCAACTTCTTTTGATCAAAAGCAGTTCAAGAACCAACTAGGTCTGACGTCCTTTCTACCTGCCATTTGATTGACGGTAGTAAGATACAAAGCTGGTTCTATTGATTTACCAGTAAATGTTTCCCATATTAGGTTTGGCACTGAATAAAGAGCCACAGATATTCAACTTCAATTAGACAGTAACAATCCTCCAAACTACAAAACCATCTTTCTAACGTCAACATTTTAAAGGCAAGTTGGGAAAGGGGTGGGAAGAAACTGTACAGACACTAAAAAGGACTGGGGTTATGAAGGAGCAGAGGCGGGACTGGATTCTTGCCACGACCCCGAGGGTATAGCTTAGGCTCAGTTAAGCTCAAACTACAAAACAAGTGCTAGTCGAAGTGTTCTGTACTCCAGTTACCAATGTGAATAGAGTTTACAAGCTGAAGGGAACTTCTGAAAATTATCATGGTTTACTGATGAGTACTTTGTATCAATGTCCCCCCTAAAAGATTTCAGCCCACTACTGATGTTGTAAATAACTCAAGAAGTAACAGGGAAGCATAAATATGTCTCTCCATCTCTGGTCGGTTAACAAGAAGCTCTTGGAGTTGAAAAGTTCATAGAGCCAATCAGTTATCCTAGAGCCTTAAGTCTGTCAGTCTTACAGGTGACATTTCCCAACATAGGACAACAACAGATTAAGAAGACCAGGAGGGACATTTCCATTCTTAAGGACATAACTGGCAGCTGCTGTCTTCATTTGGAATACTTGGCTCATGCAAACTTGTTTATGCATTTGGTGTGTTCACATAATTTGCCAATTTGCTAGGCTTGACACCAAGAAGACGGCTGAACATTTGCTGTTGTCCATTTGTTGACTCACACAAACTTGAGGCCTAAATGCCACATAAAGAGAACCTGACCAGCTGGGAAGAGACAAAGCACTTGGTGCAGGAGACAAACAAAGTCTCCTCTTGATTTTTCTCTGGAAAAAGTCAAAAAGGAAATCGTGTTTTCTAATAATTCTAATAACCCTTTCATTTGTCCTTTCTTCTTATGCAAGCTAGATTTCTTCTTAGCGTGTTTCAATAAATGGTCACAACCACTACTCAAAAACCAGGCAGTTTAGGTAAAATAGCTTTAGGTACTCAGCCCCAAATGAAGGCCAGCTAAACAACCAATTAACCTGAGAACATAAACACACAGCCAGTCTCAAGCATCCTAGCAAGTCACTGGGCCAAGCCTTTCTTGCCTGTGAGAAGCACAGCTTCAGAGCTTATATTTACCTTTTCTCACTCCAAGAGACAACAAATCATACGTACATCAACTCAAAAAAATATCTTTAGAACAAGACCAGTGTTGGCCTTTTCCAGCTTTCATTTTGAATGCAAATCTCTAAAATTGAGTAACAGAAAATCTTGTATTTTAAAAAATATTCTTACGACCTTGAACGGATTTAAGTATGCCAGAGCCACCAACCTGGCTCACTAAGTGTATACCTACAAGATTTCTGGAGCATCGAGAGGCCCTACTACTGCAAGACAATCTTTCCTGGGCTGCTTGTCAAAATACCCAACTTCCCACCGTAGCTTAGTGTCTTTAGGTATCAAATCCCCTTGCTAAAATACCTAGCTATATCGCAAATATCAAATCATTCTGTTATACACCTGAAACTAACATTATGTCAACTATATCCCAATAAAAAAATTTATTTTAAGGGCCCGGTCCAGTGGCGCAGTGGTTAAGCGTGCACGTCCCACTTTGGTGGCCTAGGGTTCGCCCATTCGGATCCTGGGTGCGGACACGGCACCAGTTGGCAAGCCATGCTGTGGTAGGGTCCCACATGTGAAGTAGAGGAGGATGGGAATAGATGTTGGCTCAGGGCCAGTCTTCTTCAGCAAAAAGAGAGGAGGATTGGCAGCAGATGTTAGCTCAGGGCTAATCTTCCTCAAAAAAAAAAATTTATTTAAAAAAAGTAGCTATCAATCCCTTAGCATAAATTTGTTTCATATACGTATACAGTGACCGAGACGCGAAGGGCATAACGAATTGAACAGGTAAACCTCAGTAGGAGTGGGGAGTAGAGGAAAAGTCTTAAGGAGAAAAGCTTACAACCAGGGGACACTGGCCACCAAAGGCAGTAGGAAGACTGAGGAAATAGGAGGAATACGTGAAGGGAAAGCCTACGAGAACACACACAATTTTAGTCCACTTTGAAGTGAAAAATGTTGAGACTTAGTTTCCTGTATCTGATGGTATCTCAAGATTTCTCATAATCTGCACCATCAGGTAAAAACCAACATACATTGCCTGAAGAAAGAGCAAAGTCTTGCCTCCTCGTCTTGCTTGGAATTCTGCCCTCTCTCTCTACACCCTGGGTACCTGCCAACCCTTTGCCTATAACCACTGACATGTCTTCTTCCTACTTGCTCTGTTTTCTCACTTTCTTCTCTTCCATTCTTTCATAAAATTCCAGGACTAAGAAATAAAATCCCCTACCTAAGTAAAGGCAGGCAAAAATCTTTTTAAATCTCCATTCACCAAAAATGTTTGTATTGAAGGCAAGTGTTGCTCTGCTTACTCAGAGAGCGGAGGCATTGGAGCAAGGGAAAAAAATCCTGGTCTATTGATTCTGAGTCTAGGCTTCCTCCCCCAGGGCCTGTTGTTCCTCACAATTGCTATTCTGAAAAAGTCACTTCTATTTAGGCTTCAGACCAACATTTCCAAGCCTATCAAAACACTAAAACATTAGCTTTTGGAGTGGGATGACATCCAATCAGAACTGGAAGGTTAGGTTGTGCGTAAGTTCAACCAGAGCAGATGGAGATCGTATGGCATGTCCACATGGCATTTTAACCTTTCGATATTAAAATGACAGAAGCCTGGGCAGTAGATGAGAAGGCTCCTGCCCCATTTTAAATGAGAAGCCTAGGTAACATCCTGAAGATCATGCTTCTGTGCTCAGTGGTCAAGTTCTCCCAAAGAGGAGCCCCCAATGCTCACAGGAAGCAATTTCCCTTCAGCACAGAGAGCTCCAGTTTCCCCAGAGAATGGGACAAAGACTCTGATAAGGCTGAGCTCCGGCACAGGCGGGGCAGAAATGTCCCGCAGCCTTTACATCATTCAGCAGATTGTCACTTCTTTACACATCTAATGCTACACCTAAATGAAACAAGGTCCGGGTAAAACAACAGCTCAAAGGAGTTGGTATGTGACATGGGGTAGAAGATAACCAGGGAAGGAGACGTGAAGGTGTGGCAGGAAACCCTCAGAAACTAGAGTGGAAGAAGGAGAGCAGGGGGGGGTTCTCAACCTAAGTAAATGGGAGAGGGAAGTGGGGAGACAGCAGGTCACAAAGTCAGCATCCAGGTAGGGGGAAAAAACATCCATTACGGCCATTAAATAGGGCATAGAAAAATACTGATTTTTTTTTTTTTTTAGGAAGATTAGCCCTGAGCTAACTGCTGCCAATTCTCCTCTTTTTGTTGAGGAAGACTGGCCCTGAGCTAACATCCGTGCCCATCTTCCTCTACTTTGTATGCAGGACACCACCACAGCATGGCTTGCCTAGCAGTGGGTAGGTCGGCACCCAGGATACAAACCCGTGAACCCCAGGCCACAGAAGTGGAACATGCAAACTTAACCACTGCACCACCGGGCCAGCCCCTGAAGAGTAAATTCTGACATGGCCATAGTCTCTGGGATCACCATTCTCCCTGGTAGATGAGCTACGCTCAGATCTAAAGCAACTCCTAGAACATCAACTCTATCTTGCTAATAGGATTCTCTACCCTGGGTCAGGTAAGGAATTCCCTTCTCTGGAGATGGTCAGGGTATACATATTTATAGGGGTTTTTTTCCCCTAGAGGCTTGAACACAGCCACATTTCTAAAAGTTCTGTGAAGACAACCACAAGACACAGCATCCATGTTTTCTCTTCTTCTTATGTCATTTCCTAGGGGGAAAAGCAGTAAGACTTCAATAAGACAGAGGCTTAGAGACCACCAGGAAGTGACTAGGCACACCCTACTCCCAGCTGGTGGAGGACCACAGTTTTGCAGTTAACTCACAGCAGAACTTCTGTAATATCCTCTTCACTTATCTAGAAGGTAACTGATTATTGCTCCTCATGACACAAGAAAAACTACATTGTAAAGAAAAATGTTTTTATAGCTCAACACAATGGGAGACACACCTGAGGTCCTCTGCCAACTTAAGTTTTAAAAAGCTTTAAACTTAAGTTTAAAAAAAAAGCTTTAAACTTAAGTTTAAAAAAGGAACTGAAGATGGGCCCTTCCCTTCTCTACTGGAAGATAATACAACAAGCCCAGCACTCTGGGGAATTGTACTTCTTAAGAGTGAAAGGAAAAATGCTTTTTTGTCTCTTGAGCTCTGCTTCCTTCTATCAAGGGTCTTCTGGATCTCTCAAGCCAGCCACCCCACCTCCCCTGCATGATCCACTCTTGCACCTGGCCTTGGACCAGCCATGACTCACACACATTGAGCAGGAAAGAAACAGTGATCATCACTTGTTTCAAAGAAAGAATAGAGATCTGTGCCCCCATGTTCACAGCACCATTATTCACAATAGTCAAAAGGTGGAAGTAACCGAAATACCCATCAACAGATGAATGGATACATACAAAATCTGGTATATCCATACAATGAACTATTATTCAGCCCTCAAAAAGGAAGGAAATTGACACAGCCTACAACATGGATGAAGCTTGAAGACATCACGCTAAGTGAAATAAGCTGGTCACAAAAAGACAACTACTGTATGATTCCACTCATATGAGGTATCTGGAGCAGTCAAGCTCTGAGAAATAGAAAGTAGAATAGTGGTTGTCAGGTGGTTCCCAAAGGAGGAAATGGGGAGTTATTGTTTAATAGGTACAGAGTTTCAGTTTTGCAAGACGAAAAAGTTCTGGAGATTGGTTCCACAACAACATGAATGTACTTAATACTACTGAACTGTACACTTAGAGATAGTTAAAATGGTAAATTTTATGTGTTTTATCACAGTAGAAAACAGGGAAAAAAGAATGAGAAATATATTTAGCCCGTCAACTAGGAGTAACTGTTCTCTCTTCTAAATTACCATTGCATTTTCACTGTAGCTCTCTTAAGGTATTGATCTAATAAGAATCTACTTAGCATAATGGTGCTAACTCTTAATTCTCTGAAGGAGTGGCCACTGGTATCAGCCTTTGGTTTACATACAAGGAAATTGAGGCCCAGAGTGATTAAATAATTTGTCCAAGATCACATCATTACAAATCGATGACACTGATGGTGCCTGATTCTTATGTCACCTCCTTTACCTCTCTCTCTCACACATACACACACAAGCCGTTCTCCGTCAGAACAATCTTCTTCTAAGAAGCTGCCTCTACTTCCTGCCTTCCCTCATCAGCCCTCTGCAGCAAGCTTTCCCCTCCCACTAAAAGCTCTCCCAGGGGTCCCCAATTACCTCCACATCACTGCTATTAAGTTTTGTGACCTTATCTTACTTAGATTCTCAGTGGCCAGTGATACAGCGGACCCACCCTTTCTTTCTGGAAATTCTCTCTTCCCTTAGTTTTCTAGACACCATTTCCTCCTGATAATCCTTCCCGCCTAGTTATCTGACTACTCCTTCCTTATCATGTTCTTAAGGAACAGATTTTCTTCCCCAATGGCTAATCGATGACTGCATGGCTAGTTAAGCAAGATTTAAACTAATTTAACACATCCACAGGGTTCTTCTGAGACTTGGAATAGGTTCTAGATCCTTCAGGACACAGGTCCTCTGGAGCTGTCACCTGAAGGTAAGGATTCTGTTTTACTTACCCTCCACCTCTCAATGCCAAGCACAACATTAGGCAGACAGTAAACCTTGGCAAAGACTTGTTTAATTTAATCCTTATATAACATTATTCTTGTATTAACCTTAATCCTAAATCCTGACATAAACCACTTTCCCTAGCATATTCTGCCAGTTTTTGTCGAGAAAAGTTTCCAAACGATTCAACTGCCCCCCTTCATTCCAAGGCCGGTTCAGGGTCTAACGTGGGCTCCCCACAGCAGCTAAAGCAGTAGGAAAAAGTCTCCATTGTACTTACTGTGTGGTTCTCACTATGTCAGAGAGACATCAAGCTATTTTGTAGGAATTTCCACAGGATCCTGCCACTTTCCCATTGTTGTATCGCAACCGGCATTTCTGCCCTCACAGGGTCTCACCCCAATAGAGAAGCATTAAATGAGATTAGAACACTCAAAAAATTTTCCTGCATTCCATTAATGGAGTTAATTCTAATTCAATTAATTGAGTTAAATACTTGAAACCCTAATAAGAGAAAATTAGAGGAAGCTCAAAAGGTGTGCGAATGCTCCAGTCAGCTAAATGTTGGTGAATGAAGAGTAAATTGGGTTAGCTATAGATTAAATTCCCCGTAATACCCCACTGACTAGAAAGTTACACAATGGCGGTTCTGTTCTTTCTTACCTTCCCTTAAAGTCTTCGCTTTACCAACTGGCCTTTATAAACGTTTTCCACTTCATCCTTTTTTGAATAGTACATTCTCAAGTCTACTTCTGATCTCTGACGCCACAGATGTTCTCCTATCAGTTCCACGCTCAGCATAATGGACTGTTAATAGGCTGTTATGATTTACTCTACAAAAATCAATGGTGGGGATCCTGTGGGGTAAATAAGCTACTTTGGTGGGTATGGCTATCCACACAGTATTAGGTACCATTTGAAAAGTGACTGCCTCAAGGAACAAAATCTATCCTAGAGAATTCAGAGCTTTCTTCAAATGGTTTTTTATTTATTTGTTTTAGATATTGAGACTAATTTCCCACCTCATTCCTATATCCGAAAAAAACCCAGTGAGGCAGCAACACATCCTTATTAGCCTGTTATATGGACGACTTCCAAAATATGACACAACACTGAGAAGATAAAAATTCAGAGAATGATAATCACTGAGTTATGAATTTGGGGAGGCGGTTGGCTGGTACAAGAAAGGGATTGATTTTTTTTTTAAGTCTAGGGGAAAAAAACATAACCATAACCAACGGATAGATCAAAATAGCACATTCAAAACAAAAATGGTGGAATTCCAAAAATAATTTTTTTTTTAAAGATTTTATTTTTTTCCTCTTTCTCCCCAAAGCCTCCTGGTACATAGTTGTATATTCTTCATTGTGGGTCCTTCTAGTTGTGGCATGTGGGACACTGTCTCAGTGTGGTTTGATGAGCAGTGCCACGTCCACGCCCAGGATTGGAACCAACGAAACACTGGGCAGCCTGCAGCGGAGCACGCGAACTTAACCACTCGGCCAGGGGGCCAGCCCCTCCAAAAATAATTTTTGATAAAAACTTTTTCAACAAATGAAAGGTCATTCTTTGATAAAAGAAATGTGACGGTACATGAGGTTGACCCAAGGAATTATTCATTTTTCAGATTAAACAGTTTTGTTTTTTGTTTTTTGTTTTTAAAAACGATCACGTTGCTTTAAGTGAATGAGAAAGAAAAGACTTCCTAGACTTCTGAGAGTTATGGAAAACATATTATGTTTTTTACTGGAGTTGTCTTGAATTATGTGTGTATTCAAAGTTAAGCTTTTCTCATTTTTTTTTTTTATAGAGCACATGTGTAAAATTATCATTACCAAGTCAGAAGGCCATACTCCCAGGGAAACAATTGTCTCTGAAGCTCAAGTATCTCAAAGGGACAGACTCCATCCAGAGAAAGCTGAGGCGCACCAAGGGGTAAGTGGGGATGGGTGGGAGCAGACCCTGAAGTGGTCCTGGGGGAAAGAGTATTTTATCACAGTCTTACTTTAAAATGGCGCGCCCCCCCGACCCCCCACCCCGCCTAGTAATAAAACATCAGATGACTCTGAGTCAGTTTTACTTTTGTTTTTCAATTTTCTACAGACAATGAATCCTCCTACTCCTTGAACAGGGAGCTAAACAAGCCCACTGGCCCCCACTCTTGAAGAACAACACATTATATGGAAACTACTTGTCACCGCCACCTCCACGAAGTCTTTCTACCCACTATCCTGCCCCAACTCCTCTACTGGAGCACTTGTTACAAATTGTCACTTCCCGTTTATTTTTCTTTCTCCCTGCTAGATGATGAAGTCCTTAAGGTCATGGACTCTAGATTTACTTTCCCAGTATGTCTAAATGTCTTGCCAAGTTCCTAAAACACAACAGGTCTCCAACAGAGTTAATAATTTAAGAAAAATCCATTGGGCATCTGTTATTGACTAGACCCTGCCCTGGGCACTGGGATTACAGCAGTGAACAAACCATGAAAACGCCAGCCTTCACTGAGCTTACCTTCAAGTGACGTCTGAATGGATCAACGGATGAACACTGGAGAGCCAACAATAGTTCTTCTTGATAGCTTGGAAATTTTCTCGGGGAAACAAACAAACAAAAGCCATGCACATGGTCTGCTTTTACATAATTCGTGCAAATTGTGAAGGCCAAGCCTGACTGCAAATGAAATTTAGGGGCCTGGAATTATCAGATGGCCTATTAATCTTCCTCTATCAATGATCGATCTCAAAGGCATGAGATGAGGCCCTGACATTTCCATCACACTGCTAAGCCCACAGACTATAGCATAGCCGTAGAGGCAGCCACAATTATCTTTACAAACTGAAATCCCAGGTGGGAAGGGGTGTTTCCAGAGGAACAATCTTCCACATCATCCAATACTAATAACAACTAATGCATGTGGAATATTCATAATTTTCAAAATCCTTCTGTTTTACATATATTGACTCATCTCAACCCTCGAATAACACATGAAGTGGATCGGTTAGAGTTTCTTACTATCTTTTCGCTACAGATGTATAAGTGGAGGCACAAGGAGTTTATGTTACTTGCCTAATTTTATGCAGCTGCTAAGTTGCAAAGTCAAACTTAAAACCAGAACTATGAACTCCAACATCAATAGTTATACTCTTTCTAACTACATCATCCCATCTACAAAAAAAAGATACAGGTTGAAGATGGAATAGGAAATATACAGAACTCCCAAACCCAACATGCTTCTCTCTTCCCAACACTGCCCTATTCCCTCCCTCCCTCCCTCTCTCTCTCTCTCTCTCACACACACACACACACACACACAAATACCCCACAATCTAAAGACTCATAGGGAAATCCACCCGTTACTAGTAACGAAGAAGACTCTTTCTGCAATAGCAAGATAGTAGAACTTCCAGACAATTTACCCATAAGTATTCTAGATAATTACCTCACTCATTTCTGGATTACTGAAGATGATAATTTCTTCTTACTAAGTATATGGTCAAAGATAATAAACCCCATCAGTAAGCTCCTAGAGGACCAGGATTGTGTCACATTCCCCATGCATCCCCAGTCCACAGCACACCTCCTGACAAACAGCAGAGCACTCAGCAAATACTCGGTGAAGGAATGAATGATGATACCACTACACTAGCAACTGTGAAAACTGGCTTAAGAGCTTTAATTAAATTTTTCTGCTTTTTCTTCTCCGTCTCCTATTAATTAGATTTTGAGCCATTTAAAGGCAAAGATGCTCTGTCTTCCCGTAGAAATCACGTACAGAACCCCAGATGGTGTCATGCTCATGTGGCATGTGTGTTGCATCAATATTTGCTCATTGATTTGTTGCTCAAATACCACTACTGAGTCATGTTTTTCTGGCAAATCATACGATTTTAATAATTAGTCTCTGAGGTGGGAAAGTGCCTTTTTATAAAAAAAAACATTAAGGGTAAATGTAAAGTACCAAGAGCGATATTGGTCTACTTGGAAGTGGGCTGAATGCAAATACATTTCCCTAGCAAAAAAATAAAATGAAAAATGTAGATATAATCTCCAAGAGGAAGACCATCTTTATTGTTTTTTTGCACGCACACACACACACACAAAATGAAGGACGCATGCCAAGTAATAAAAGTACTTCAACACTTCTGGGAGCCCAAGGATTTACTCTGTTTACTTGCAATGCAGAAACATCAACTATTGCTCTAGGAAATGAAAAAGACTCATTCTCATGTCTACAATCACTGAATGTTATAAAGATTCTTTGACCAAAAGCACATGCGCTAAACATGTTATTAGTTAGACTTCTAGGTTGAATGAGGTGTTTTGATAAACTGAGTTTCTGATTCACTAAAGATTAACCAGAAAACTCTTTATGGCCTTCTGATTGGTGGGCGGGGGAGTCAAAGTGAGCAGGGACAGTACAGATTCTCCAATTAAATCTCCCACTCAGTAAAAGGAAGCCAATCTGTCATTATCACTGAAATCTTTAGGAAATGCATTAATTAGTTCATGTTTCCATGTAATGAACATAATTGAATCTTTCTTTGATGATAAAGAATTTTCAAGTAGTGCAAGATCAAGTTTTTGAACCAGAATTTTTAATGTACTGAACTGTAAACGATGTTGTCATAGAATACAGAGCCAAATGTACACAGATCCCAGGCTATACCCAGGAAAGGATAGTTAAATTTAAACCCATGATATGTTTACTCTCATATCTGCTTCTCCTAAAACAGATGCTCAGAGAGAGCATATGTTCATTAAAAGAGGGGATTTTTTAGTTCTGGTTATCTGGGTTTTAATTTTACCTTCATTGAGAAAAATAATTCGATACTCCTATAAGCTCAAGCAGTCAGATCACTGCCAAAGGCAATGATGTTGTTAATGCTTCATTGAAAACTCTTCTGAATTATTAACGATAATAGCATAATTTCTGCCTCAGATAAATACGTATTTATTTCATTTGAAGCTTGTCCAATGTAAGATTCTATTGTAATGACAAACAAGTATGCCCTTAAATTTTTCAATAGGTTTATTTTATTTCACACAATACACGTGGTCCTGAAAACTGGGGTATGTGGAAAGTCTTTCTTGTAAACCTCATTACATGTAAAATGTTCTAGGTGAATTTACCTATATAAAAAGAGTTCTACAATAATCAGCCCATAATATCAACTACCACTGAATTGATATTTCATTTGCACTTTTAAATTTTTGAATGGCCACTTCTCCTAAAGAAAAGCACAACTTTACAGGATATCTCCTCCAAGAAGAACTTTCAAGTGCTTGAAGATACACAATTGAAAAGCACACAGAAGGTAAGCAGTCCCTACCTCATGGGAGCTTACATTCCCATGAGAGACAGGCAACCAACTAAATGTGTATCATGTCATAGGCATATACATTCACAAAGAAAAGCAGAGTAAGGAGACAGAGCTTGGGGGCAAGGTATACTACAGTAAATCAACCAGTGAGGAAGGCCTTCATAATAAGGGGACATATGAACAGACTGAAAGGAAATAAGGGGCCAGTCCATCAGATTCCAAGTGCGGAAGCCCTGAAACAGAACAATGTTTGCTTGGACATGTTCAAGGAATATTTGCAAGAAGGACAATATGGCTACAGTACAGTGAGCAAAGGAGAAAACAGCAGCACACGAAGTCACAGAGGTAGTGGGAAGAAGTAGTCAGACCATGCAGAGTCTTGTAGGCCACATGTAGTAGATACTGTTGTCTACCATCCAGGTACCCTTTCAGGACCAAGACACTTAGGCCTCCAGCTGCTGGAAGTGTTGCTTGCTGATGGCTCACAGCTGAGCACCTCTGCAGGCATGGCATGACAAAGGAAGCTGCCTTCCCAGAGTGGATACCCCAGTGACTGGTCAGTGAAGGGTAATAGGGATAGGTCTGAAGGGTCATCCCAGCTTCAGAGATCACAGTAGGATCAGCTGTGCCTTCTCTTACAACTGCAGCCCAGCTCAACCTCTCACTCTCCCGAGTCCTGCTTTCCTCAGCCCTCATGGGGGTTGTTCCCTAGAGCACGCTTCAGTAAGCCTCGGGCAAGCCAATTTCAGAGTCTGAGTCCACATCCTGGGGAAACCAATGTAAAACTTTGGGGTTTTATTTGGTTTTGTTTTTCACTTTCAGTGAACTGGGTGAAATGTCTTTAGAGGCTGAAGCAGAAAGTAGCATAATCTGATGCATGTTTTAGAAAGGTCACCTTAGCTGCTATGTAGAGAGCAGACTTGCAAGAGAGTGAGCGGGCCACCCAGTAAGGGTGGCAGCTGTAGACAGTAAGAAGGAATCAGAAACTGAACATACCACAAAGACAGGGCTGACAGGCTTTGTAGTGGATTCGATGTGAAAAATTCTCAAAATCATGAGAATGGGGCAGGTCTAATCCTCCTAAATTCATGTCTCCAGACATAAAGGCCTAGACATACAGTAATTCCTATAAGTCCCAAGTTTTCAAAATCACTGCCAGGCTTGAACACATACATCCACTTCTATAAAGGAGAAGTAAAACACGGACCTAGGTGTAGCTTAAAAGTTGAAGAAATATTTAAGAAAATGTTAAAGATACAAACTCACAATCAGTATCCCCACCTGTTCTTCTTTTGTTCCCGGTTCCAGCTGCTGATATATCTACCCAACGGTTCCAGCCAGAGAGGCGAGCCCTGCCTCACCTGCCACCATCCCACACACACATCACACCACAACCAGCGCATCACAACCATCACAAGTCCTGCCAATTTCATCTCCAAATATTTCTCCTATCCCTCTCCCCCTGACATTCTTCAATGTCCCTGCCTTAATTTAGGTCTTCATCCTGTTTTGCACCACCCACCCAGCTGGATTCCCTACTGCCAGTCTCTTCCCATTTCCAAATTCCATCCATCCTCCACACCGTTGGAAGAGTAATCTATCATACCCACATCACCAATCACATATGACCCCTAGGTCAAGACCTGACCTCAGCTTTGCTCTTGAGCCTTGCCTCCCACCATACTATCCTTCTGCCTTAGAACCTGCCAATACATGACAATTGTAGTTATCTGCCTATCCCATGTTTAAAACTCTGAACACCCCGCTGACTAGAAAACATGCCACTCTTCCCAGATTAGATTAACTCCACCTCATTCTTTAATATCCAGGGACAGTCTTTTCCCCAAAAGTGCCTCGATTCCAGCCCCCACCAAGAATGAATTAGTTGGACACTTCCACAGCCCTAACCACCATGTACTAAAACCACCTATGTGGGTCTGCACCTGTCACCACTAGATTTAGCTCCTTGAAGACAGAGACTGTTTTTTACTCATCTTTGAGTTCCAGAAGGTAACATCGTACCCAGCACATGACAGGCAGGAGGGGAAAAAAAGGCTGAGCTTAACTTTTATCATTGCCTAATATTTATAGAAAAGGAGGCTGTGGAAGAATAGTTTTAAAAGAAAAACACTGACTGGGGCAAAAATGAGAAAACCAATTTATGAACAACAGAATGGGGTTTTAAAACAAGAACCAAAACTTCGACAAATGCCAGAAGTACTTCCAACGGCAAATATTTAGGATATCTTAGTCTCAAGGTACTGTGTCCCCTTCTACAGCATAGTACAAATAACAGAGGGTCAAAATGCACTATTAGCTAGTGTTTATGGTTATCCTTTCCCAGAAAGCAAGAGAAGTAAAACCCCAGCTATGGATGAAAATGCAAGTTTCTTGGATCTTTATTCTGGGATAATATATAGTGGAGGTATTCATAGGGAAAAGTACAGAATTCTCTTTGGGATTCATCTCCCTAAAGTTTTGGGGTATATTCTATTCCTATGTCATTCCCAGAATTAGAATACTTAAAATGGAATTGGTGGCAAATGTAGGTATAAACAGGGAGTTCCATTCCAAATAAAAGTATTAATCCACAGGAAGTTTAAGTGTCAATGAGCTCTCACCACTAGTTACAAGCTTTGCCGTGAAATTTCTATCGATTTGAGTCAGTTACATATTATTTGTGCCAAAAGTACTAAGAGAGAAAAAGGGAGGGGGAGGGAGGGAGAGAAAAATAGAAAAACACAGGCTTTGGTCAAGTCCACGTGTGCCAGTCTAGCCATGCAGTCATGTGGTTTCTGCTGGGCTCTTCCAGAAGGGCATGTCCTCACAAACCTTCTAAGAGCTCAGGCAGGAGGAGATGAGAGACAGGAGCTGTGTGCAAGAGCAGGGCCAAGAGTATTACCACGGAGTCAGCAGACACAGCATGGAGCACAGACACAGCAAAGATTCCACAGGAAAAAACCACCAAGGGCAAAAGTGGCCCAACTTCTGGGAGACCCGGTAGTTAGAGGAAAGCCTTTTTTAAACTCAGTGGAAAAGGCACATATACAGCAGGCACCAGTATAATTACCAAAGCCGCTAGGCCTGTCTGCCAAGCTGGGTAGATGTGGCCTCTTGACCAGGTTTTATTCTTGGCTTCTTGCTGCCCTCTTGTCCCTCTGCTCTTCCTGCTCCCACTACTAAATAAACTAGCAGATGCTTGCTTCACGTACTACAAACTCTCAGCTATCTGTCTTCTTGTTTGTTTTGGCATCTACTTCAAACAGCAGAGCATCTGTGAAATGGACCAAAGCACTCCAAAATTCTATTTCAGGGTTATTTTCAAGAATTTATTTCTACATGTCTAAAGACTATTATGATTTCCCTATCAAATATACAAGCACCATCCTGACAATCAATTACGAAGTAATTTTTGCCATTTGTCTTCTCCAGGCAAACACACATCATTGTTCAAATACCCAAGTGGGAGGAGAATCATAGTTTGCTTTTAGTTCTCTACTGAATTTCCTTCCCCGCCCCAACCCTCCTCCATTTCTCTCAGTGGTCTATACAATCTCATTCACTACTGTGGCTTCAAGACCAGCTATGTGTCAACAACTCCCAAATTTCTCTCTCGACAGCAGCCCTCTTTGCTCAAATCCTGACCCAGATATCCGAGGACCTAATGGACATTTCAAGGACAAACTGCTTACCATTGAACTCTTCATGTTGCTCTTGCCAGTGCATTTCATCATCCACCACTTTCTCCCACCTCACCCTTGGGAGTTGTCCTTGACTTCTCTCTTCTCCTGCTTCACATCTAGTCAATAAAGCTATCCTGCCTATGCTACGCTCTATTAACCAAGAAGAGATATCCTTCTGTCAGATTTGAGCATGCTTTCTGAGTATCTCTCTCTTCCAGACTCTAGCAAGTGATGCTGTATTTCAGTATGTGTCCACTGTGTGAGTTTAGCAAATGCCCTTTTCATTCTCTGAGCTCTCCCTTTAGGCCATGCCCTTATATCCCAATTTCAAAAGCACTAGCGTGCATTGAACAAGGATCTGTTTCCTTATATCTTTAGAGAAAAAAAAAAAATTCCCTTTATGAAGCCACTGTAAACTTTTCTGAAGCAACAGCTTAAAAAAAGAGCTCACATTTCACAAAGCAGGATCTCCAAGGAAAATTCTTCAATAATGAATCAACATATTTCATAAAACAACCCAAAAGCAGGCCAACACGTCAATTAAACAGTAACGAGTGGCAAAGCCAGAACTAATCTGGCTGGATACTTAAAGAACATAGCTGTGGCAGGAGAATACAAAATAAAGTCACCAATGGTGAAAGTCCACCGACAGACCCAATGACTCTCCGCAACTAGAGACACCCGGACATCTGCTGTTCAGCATCCTCAACCCACTGAAATACAGCTCAGATGAAGGCATTTTAGGAGGATACAGTTCCTTAACACTGGGCTTTCAATGCAAGTCCACGTAGAATTTTCAGAGAATAAAATGTCTAATTTGGAAGAGCAGGCTTACAGTTTCAGTTCAACTTTGCCGAGAGACCGGTTCAGTCAATGGTAAACATCAGTGAGGTCCTCTCCTTTCCTATCTTTGGGGAGCAGAGTCACCCTTTCTAGGACTGACCCCCCCACAAGGAATGTTGATTATAAACTCTCCGGGTATCACTTGACAACCCTGAAACTGATGGCAGCTGGAAGGACAGGGGTCACGCATGCTGCTTTCTATAAGAAAATCCTTTTTACCCCGGGTTAAGAGACTCCTCCTCCCCCCATTCCAGCCTACTCGCATTTTCCTTAGGCTGATTGACTCTAGGAAAACAAGTATTGCATTGCTCGACTCCTTGGAATGAGACCAGTTCTAGTTTCAAATTCCCTTTCAGAACAACCCCAAGGCCACAGACCCTTTTAAAAATCCCAGCTGCTCAACGGCACAGGAAGGCCCCAGCCACGAGAAGAAAGTCAGAATCAGCAAACACATCCCTAAACGCACCCTAACATCCTCGCAGCTCTAGTCCTACGTGCTGGGCAGGACCGCGTCTGTAAACAACCCCATCTCCACTCCTCCTCCCGAGGCTGCAAGGCCCAGGCAAGGCTGCAGCGCAGGATTCAACAGTGATTTTCTCCAACTGGCACCATCTGTGCCTGCCCTGCCAGACGTGCTGACAGAGCAGGCTGCGTAGACCATTACTAATCCAGCAGGGTCAGCCGGGTCAGGCCTGCAACGCGATGCCTATACATTTCAAAGGCTGGCCTTCTCTCCATGCCAGCTAATCAATCTATGTTGAAAAGCAAGCACATTTTGATTCCACTTTCTTTTAAATTTCAAAGAAAAATCTCATTTTTAAAGCTCTTAGTGTGGGGATTGCTTGCACGTAATCAGTGTCCTGATACCAGTGACGTAGTCTGAGATCTTCTGGGCCTGAGGCTTATCCGTTGATCCTTTGCCAGAATTGGGTAACAAGGCCAGGACAACTTTCCTCAGACAATGAAAGCCTTCAAAGCAGGGACAATGGGGAAGGACAACATGGATCAAGATTCAAATTCGGGTGCAATGTCCCCCTAAGCTGAGTCTGCAAAAGAATAGTAAGCGCCAGCAGCCCTCCTACCAGGATCATATTGTGTGAGGCTGGCAGTGTAACTTGGACTGGTGAATAAAAACTCAGCATTGCTCACTGTCTACTTCGGATTCACCCATAAATGCTGCCACCCACTTTCGGCTGCCTATCAAATATTTCCTAAGTGCCTATTATGTGTCAAGATAGTTTCTTTCAGGGCCAGCCCGGTGGGGTAGTGGTTAAGTTCACACCCTCCACTTCGGTGGCCCAGGGTTTGTAGGTTCAGATCCTGAGAGCAGACCTACACACCACTCATCAAGCCATGCTGAGGTGAGGTCCCACATAGGAAATAGAGGAAGACTGGCACAGATGTCAGCTTAGGGACAATCTTCCTCAAGCAAAAAGAGGAAGATTGGCAATAGATGTGAGCACAGGGCCAATCTTCCTCACAAAAAAGAAAAAAATTTAAATATAGATATATATGTAGTTTCTTTCACTGAGGAATGGGGATAACTGTGAGTCCAGTAGTCAGCCGGTAATACCACTTGGTTAGATGAGACCAAGAGCTCCATCAACGCAGGAGGGTGTCAATCCTGGTCAAAGGGCCAGTGGGTCACACAGACTTATTTCAAGCTTGCTGTAGTTAACTAAATAAAAAAATCTTCTAACTAATTTTGTAAATACGATTGTGTGTGTGTCAAGACCAACTACTGTAATCATTTCTTGGTATATGGTATGTTATTCTAGATCTTCAAGTCAAACGATGACTCAATCTGATACACAAAAAACTAACAGCCACAGAACTAAGACCTCACTACAAACTGCAAAGAAACTAGATTTTTTGCTTACAATAATTAAAGGTTTAAAGAAATTTCAAGATAAGTGACTTCATCTTCTTACTCTTGCTTAGATATCAGTTTCTCCACTTAGAGTTTAAATTGGGCTAAATGGTAGTAAGGAAGAATTTGTGGGCTACAATGTAATGAATAATTCCTCCAACCCAGATCATTTTCCTTGTAAAACTAGGGGCTTGTTAAGAAGTAGGCTGCAGGGTTCACAGATCCGACATGGCCATTTTGGCATAATTTGAAGGACAGGTTTGCATAAGTTTGCATGAGTTGCATGAATTCCTCCTTCCAGTCTTTCCAAGCTTCAGGCAATTATAGGTAACTCCAGGCTACCTGGCTCTGGACACATCTTCTCCTCCCCACTCCTCTTCCTCCCAAGGGTGGCTCTGTACTGTCTAAAAATAAGTCACACAATCACTCAGATCCCCTTTAACTTTTCCATATCAAAGAAACATGCTGTATTAACAACAGACCTTTCCTCAGCCTTTAGACTTCTTAGCTAGATATTATAAAACAAACCCAACACAGAAAACAAATGGAAACATTTAAAATAAGATGTTCCCCGTCTATTATGCCTATACTAGCCCATCCTGGGAACTTAGGTGCACTGAAGATTTCATTTTATTTGATTTAGAGAATGAAACTTTTTGCATCCCACAATGGCTTGTTTTGGGCTTTCAGAAACAGCAAGATTTTACTAGGCCTAACTTTACACATTAGGCTTTTAATGTAAAGCTTTCCAATGTCTTTCCCCCACCTTCAGGCCCTATTCTGTTTTACGGCTTGAGTTGTTCTAAACACCAGCATCACCTTTTTTAAACAAACACTCAACTACCCAACATTCAACTTCATTTCTCTCTGTCTGATTCTGCTGGAGCAAGAGATAAGAATCTAGACAGAGGCTTTCGTAGTGTTTTACCTGTAACTTGTCTAAACCACCAACTGACAAACACCAGCTCTGCCTCTAAGCACTCAAGGTACTGAGCACACAGAAATGACTGCACAGACATGTGTCTCTAACATCAGTTTCATTATAGAAGCAGCGAGTGGAATGGGCAGAAGGCAGGATGCATAGATGGGAGAATGATAAATCCTTGAGAAGCCTAAAAATATCAAGTCAAGCAAGAGGATGGCAAGCTAATGACAAAATCATGGCCAGAGAACTCACAGAAGGCAACCTACACAACCGAGTTCTAAGTGGAGATGGTGATACCTCCACGTTTCTTAAACAGCCCTATCATCACAAAAAGGTACTCAGAGTAGGTGTGGCCAGACTCTCTCCCACTTTAAGCAACTCACGATCCCTAGCGAGACACCTACAACATCTTGAATTTTGCCTCCTCCTTTGATTTCTAAGAATTTCATCATACTTCACTAGCCTATTACTGAAAAGTAGTTTCCATGTTTTTATTTTTTGTAATTCTCTCATCAACTATTACCAAGTGTGAACATTAAAGCACCAACTTGAACACAATCTGCGTTTACAGAGTTAAAAAAATATATATACATGGGGGGTTGGGGGGCGGGCACAAAGGGTGAAGTGGTGCACCTACAACATGAGTGACAATAATGTACAACTGAAATTTCACAAGGTTGTAAACTATCAGACTCTTAAGTGAAAAAATAAAAAAACACATGATTACACTTGTTGTAAGGGAAAAAAAAAAACAACCCTCATTTCTGAAGATAGGACAAAAGGGCCAAGGTTCATTTTATTCTCTGCCTTCCCTAATTCAACTTTTTCTGATTTATAAAGATTCCAAAGGAAGATTCCTACAGGGTCCTCAGACCCCCAATCCAACAAGAAACCCAACAGGAAACCCCCACTATACTCCAGGCACTGGGGAGGGTCCTGGGATACTAAAAGCGTAGGATCTCTGCCCTCTCTCACCATCCTGGCACAAATGGGAAGAAAAGTTCCTAAGAGCTTACAGCCACAGCTTTTCTTCGAGTTGCTTACATGAGAATTGACAACACAGCCAATCTTCCATTCCAGGTTCAGAGAGAGGGGAAGAACGACGGCCACAGTTAGAGAAACATTCTGGTTTCAGATAAAGTGTTGGTGTGTAATATTAAAAACCATTTAAGAGTGATCAAAGGAACCTAAATGAAACACTGTGGTCACCCTTCCTTGTGTGCTATTAGCATTTGCCCAAAGGCCGCCTCTGTGACAAATCAAAATAGTTTGCCCCAGGCTCTGGTTGCAAGAACCAGATTTAAATAACAGCCCATGTCTGATTTTGAAAACTTCTAGGTTAAACTGCCTTTTTAAAAAAAATATTTAAAATATTTGTTCTTTACATAACCACCTTCTCTAGAATGGTTTTCGAGATCACCATCTAATCCCCAATTCTTACTCAAGGAAACCATTTAAGACCCCTTAATGGAAATAACTTAGGACAACTAATTACCCCCAAAGACACTCTTCCTGTAATGTGGGGAAATGGATCACTAGAGGGGGAGAGCAAATACGATCACAAAAAGACGTGAAAGAGAAACAAAGACAAAAGAAAAAAACTTCTGTCTGGAGGAGATATATGCAAAATGCTGACCTGTAAAAGATACACTCTAGAAGCTCTCATTTATAACACAATCCAGAAACCACCAAAACATCCCTGGGCCAAATCCAAAATGATCCTATGGGGCTGATTCATGCAGTTGGCGTTGCATTTAATGGCAGTATCACCACAAGCTGTAACACAACATATTTAAGGTGCTGAGGCCTAGTCTCTGCCCATAAATATTTTTAATATTTTTTCCAGATGCTCCATCTATTTTCCCAACCATATGCACAGTTCAATAAATAGGGCAATAAATAAAGAGTGACTTTTTAAAGAAGGCTCAGGATTGTATGCTATTTTTAGACTTTTATTGATCATTCCAACTTGCCACCTCCTGACTTCTATTGCAGAGTAAATAGTATACTTTCTGCTTCATATGACTCTTTTAAATTCACGGAATTGCAGTGTCCCAGCATTTCAAAAGTGAGAGAGTACCTGGGAACCAAGCAGCATATCCTCTCTGTCACAAATGAGGAGAACAAAGCCCAGACAGTAAATGACTTGCCCAAAGTCACACAGTTAGAAACCAGTCCATCAGGTTTCACCAGCCAAACTGAAATACAGATACCAAACACCTATATGTGCAAAAATTTACCTTTTCAGTTGTTTTCTATAGCAATAAATTATAAATAATCCAAGCTTTCTTTCTCAAGATATCTGAATTAATACACTTAAAAATTGTTTTAAATCTATTGCAATCATTTAATGGGTTGGTTAAACATGTAATGTTTTTATAACCACCTTTCAAAGCTAAACACATGTTGAAACTCACTGGACCACCCAAGTCAAAAATCTAGTTCTACTAGTTCATGTTTATTTGGTTTGTTTCTAAATGTGTATTTAAGTGGCAAAGTCATAAAGGAAAGAATTAATGATAATCGATACCAGATCTGCAACCATGGAGCGCCTCTTGAGTTCACAGTATTTAGTGAAGTCAGCCAAGGCCAAAAAAAAAAAAAAAGTACTTTAAAATGAGAAAACTCTGTATAGTACTTTAAAAGCAAATCCCCAGCTATATGCTGTATTCTGAAAACAGAATTATCCAAAGACCAAACCATGATCTTCTTGAAAGATACTCGCCAAAAGGAAAATGTGGAGATCTTAGAAGCATGTGGAAGTACCAAATGAGATTTAATGCCAGAAAAGAATATGCTTTTTAGCCTTTCTGATATCTTCAAAACTTTCTGTCACAACTCTAGATTCCAAAACAAAGTACAAAAGACCCAGAAACAAAGCATACATTTACTTACCTAAATGTGCAGATGGTTCATATTCCTAAGGAACGTTTGCAATTCATTTGGCACTCAGGATACAGCTTCTCATAGTAACAGTATCATAGATAGTGATTAGGTTTCCAGTCCAACCTACAGAAACATTTTTTTTAATTCCTTATATACCTGAGGTAATAAATGCTGGTCATAGGTAGAACCTAGGTGGGAGGGGAGCTAAGGGCCTGAGGCAGTAACAAGGAGGAAAGGAGTCTGCAGGGACAAAGAGGAAGGCTGCTTTCATTTACCCTTCTTGTAGTGCCTCTTAACATCGGCCTAAAGCAATGAGCAATCACCCCTTTGGCTTGCTCTGCCTTCCCATCCTCCTCTTTAATACCAGCCCTCAAGGGGAAGAAGACCAAACCAGAGGCAAAGGTGTTGTAATTCCCACCTGCCCATCCCTCTAATAGGCAATAAAGCCAAATGAGCAGCCAGTACCTGGGAGGGAGGGAGCAGAGAAGGAAATGCCGAACCCTAGAGGCTGTATCAGAAGGACCAGGACAGAAAAATCCACACCACCAACACCTGAAGCTAAAATGCCTGGGGCAGCCAAACTGAGTGGACTGTTCTCCTGAAAAGGGCTTTGACAAGTCAGGCACAGTTACAGAAAAACAACTAAAGCAAACTTTGGTTGGCCCCTTGAAAAGTTAGGAAATGGAACTTTTTTCCCCTCTAAGAATGGATCAGGGCACAAAATTAGGAGGAGTTGTGAATGAGGCCAGCATGACTCAAGTGACATGAGCTAGTGCACTTCAAGTGAAAAGAAATAATTTTCCACAGCTGCTATTTGGATCCTTAAATCCAGCTAATTATCTTGATACATTTCGCACTGTGGCTAAGAGTAAGCACATACGGCGGGTGATCCATCGCAACTGGAAAACTACCAATCCGGCAGAGCCCGGCACTTATTTGACTGTAGTCCTGGCCTAAAACGGTCAAAGTCCCCTTAAGTAATCACATTATATAACTGCAAGCTTTAAATTCAGTTCCTTATCAATAAAATCCATTGCACAAAATCTGCCAGTCAATAATGTAAGAGCTGTCAGGAGTTTGAAGGGCAAAGTGATTTCAAAAGGGAAGTTCTAGCCCGAAGAAAGCATGAGGGAATGCTCATCACCTGAGGCCTGAGCAATACCCTCTCCTCCTCAGGCTCAGAGGATGTCCAACAAGTGTTTTTAAAATGGAACTAAATCCACTTTAAAACTACACCCTGGATTTTCAAAAATATATTGAGTCAAAATTAATAGCGCTCCATGGGCTCAAACTGGGCTCAGCTTGGGGCTACATGCCTTCACACGTGCATCGCCAGGCTCCACCCCTTCAGTCCCTGCCTCAAAGAGGAAGACTCCAGACAAGTAGAGACAGAGGAGAAGTGCACCCAGAGGCTGCAGCAGAAAGGACTGTTCCGGAAGATCATGATATCCTCCAGGCACCCCGCTCTGAGACCACAGGAGTGATGATTTACCACGTGTTGCGGAAACGGGCTCAGGACTTAGACTGACATGATGAGTTAACTCAGCTGTAGCACTAAAATCCACATATGCACAACCATTATGCAGTCCTGTGGCTCCAGCAAATCTCAAGATAATGAGGGACACAGTGTGACACCCCGGGAAAGGCACTGGGCTGGATCAGAAGACCTAGATTTTTGTATGGACTCTGTCGGCTCATCTCAGGGGAAGCGGCAAATCACTCCCTCTCTGGGACTAAATTTCCTCAACTGTAAAATAAAGAGCAGATGCTCTCTTCTAGCACAGAATTCCAACTGACATGGAAACTGAAACTCAAAGCCGTTTATATGTGCCCCCCATAACTGGGAGAGGGAGCCTCCAGGATTTTTCGGCCAGCACATTCATGGGCTTCTAAGGAGATTTAATACAGTGGAATTAGCCATGCACCTACTCAAGCAGTCTTAGGATCCCAACAAAACATCATCTAAACAAACACAACAAAACCCCCTCACACTAACGGGCCTGGAGGGTCAGAACCATGAACTCTCTCCTGCTCTGTAACAAGAATCGAGTCTCCCTCAAAATGCAGGATGATGCGCACCAGCCCCAAATGTTGCTAGGGATGCACTGCACTCCCATGAAATTTCAAATTTCTCCTCAGCAGATGTAACCCTCTGGCAGAGGACTCCCAGCAAGGCAACTTCATTCCAACTGGCAAGCCACTTAATTGAATGACATCACCACAGCTCTTTTGTGGTGTAGGTACCTGTGTGTGTGTTACATGTCTTCTTAACTAGGCTCCCAGTAGCTTTGGGGCAAGGAATAAGTCCATCTCCGTGTTACAGATGACATTTAACAAGATGACTCAATGCCTCTTAAGCAATAACAACATTAGTCCGCACAAAGCCTGAGGTGGGGCCTTCTGAGGCGTTTCAACGCTTCCATGGAGCCCTTTCCTCTCTGGAGTGGGGGAAAACTGTCCCACAATGTGTTCCCTAAGATAACTCTCACAGTACTACTTCCACTCTCTCTCACTCTCTTACTCGTGTCTTATTCTGCCAACACCCAGATTTGAATGTCCCGCTGATGAGAGTAGAGATGGGATGGCTCTTTCCTCCCTCTCTACCTTCACAACTGATGTGTTTGCTGCTCTGCGTAATTGTATTCTGATTTATCCACTGGATACAGGACTTCTAACAGGATGAAGTAGAGAAAGAAAAAGAGCCACTGAAGATACCTTTTTATTTTTTTCCAAGCTCTAAATCTGTAAAATCTGAATTAAACTATTCCTTTCAGATCTAAAAGAAATGGGCAGTTGGCCAAAATGATAGCACAGCCCTAGCAATCAGGGCACAAAGAGACAGACACTCCACAAGAGGGTCCCCAGGCTTTGTGAAAACTCAGAAAACGCACTCAGTGGAAAATTGAGCTCGATCTGGAGAACCACTTGGTCCCGCTAAAGAACTATTACAGTAAGAGTCTGCACAGTGATGGTCTGCACAGGACTATCACCTCCTCACTGCCTTTATTTTCTAAACCTGTAGCAACTTCCCCCTTCACGTTCACCAACCTATTATCTCCTCTCGGCTTCAAAAGCTCACTGCCCAAAAGCTACATTTTCTCCACGATGCCAATTCCTAATAGCATTCCCTAGGAGTGCCCTGCTTCCAAAACTTAAAAGGAGCCATGAAATCTCAAGCCTTGAGATTTAACAACTTTGTGTGGCATGCCTGAATTGCCTGCCCTCTTTAACTCAAACCATAATCCTCCTTTAAAATCTTGACAGTAACAGAAAAAAAGGATTATATAAAAGATAAAACCTATGGTGCTGATACATGAAATCCAAGATCCACTTCTCAACTCATTCACTGACTCTGGAAAACATTAGGAAAGACATGTTGGATCTGTTACTCCCTTTATGAGGTAGCTTGTTATTAAGCTGTGTTGACATGATGCTCACTGTCTTCTTTAAGCAAATAGGGAGCACAGAGGCCCCTTCAACTCAATAGATATGTACATCTCTCTGTATTATTTTGTCTAGAATCCTGTATGTGTCTCAGGGCTCTGTCCGACACACTATTGACAACGGAAACCCAATCCTTAAAATGAAGACATTTCCATTCATGTATGAAGATGTCATTGAATTTTCACAAATAATTCACTTAAGCAAACACCTTGTGCCTTGAGTCATCTTCTAATTCTCATATACATGTCACATCAAACACAACAAAGAAGGGCTACAAATTTTGTAATAAAATTCCTGGAGGTTAAACCCTTAATGGCAACATGACTGGGATGAATTTGGATATTGGAACGAATATTTGATATCACAATGACATAAAGGGAGAGAATTTGTGAAACTGGATGTATTATTACACCTCAGAGGGAAATTAACAGGAAATGACATTACTTTACTCACACCAGAGCTACCAAGTGTTATTTTTAAATCCCTTTAACATCTTTAATGACATCTTGGGCAGATCCCAGAATTTGGGGGGTAACTTTGGTTATTAAAACCCAGACAATTTAAATTTTTGTTTAAAGAATATGTGTGTGTGTGTGTGTGCGCGCGCAGACCATTTCATTTTTCAAATGTTTGCTTTTGGGTAAAGAAGACTGGCCCTGACCTAACATCTGTTGCCAATCTTCCTCTTCTTTTTTTTCTTTTTTTTTTTCTCCCCAAAGCCCCAGTAAATAGTTGTATATCCTAGTTGTAAGTCATTCTAGTTCTTCTATGTGGGACACCACCACAGCATGGCTTGACAAGCAGTGTATACGTTCACACCCAGGATCTGAACCCACGAAGCCTGGGCCACCAAAGCAGAGCATGAACTTAACCACACAGCCACCAGGCCAGCCCCTAAATTTAAATCTTTATTCTCAAGTTCAGTGGTGGCTTTTATGCAAGCCCTTGCCCTAACGCCAAAAGCTGTGACCTGGAGTGTAAACGGGGAGGGCTGGGACCTACTCTCTTACTTGTTCTCCTCCTCCCTCCCCTGGGGTCCAGCGCATCCTCCTTGTGCAAGCATCTGGGAGCAAAAGAAAGGCAAACACCTCCCTGAATGACTGGCCATGATCGCTTCTCTAGCTAATGCTGGCTGGCCTGGCGTGGGACTTCTCCCAAGGGTCCTAGGGGACTCCTCACTCCACAGCTTCTCTGATGTAGATCTGACCCCAGCTCTGGTTCAGCCTCTTCCATCCACCCCTGAATCCCCTTACCAGAAGCCAGCCTCTTAGGGACAGTCTAGCATGGTGGCTCAAGACCAGCTATAGTTTGCAGTGTTCATTTTACCCTTGGAGAACTCCCATATCCTTGGCAAGCTAAGCAGGGGATATGTGAGCTGCTCCACTGGCAGCCCCTCCTCCTGTTGTGCCTCACTGGTTCTCTCCTCCCCAACCCAGATAAGCAGAGGGCAGACAGGCAAGTCCGCCTGAGCAGATATTCAACCAGGAAATTCAGTACCAGTCTTGCCTCCTTTCAGGCACCCCCAATCTCTATGGGCGAGTCTCTTGGAATTCTCCCTCTCACTTCTGGTTTAAAGCTGATGAGCCTTCCTCTTCTGCCCCCTTCCCCAATGTTCTACTCAGACTAGAAAACACTGGGGGTGAGGGTAGCGGGTGGTGACTGGCTGCAGAAGGATCAGTTTTGCTTTCTCTCAGTAAGCTCTTTGAGGAGGTGTCTGGCCTCAAATGGTCATGGCTCTCATCCGACTGTGAGGTTTTCAAAGCTTCCTGTTTCAGCTAGAGCCCAAAGCACCTATTCTAAGACAGTAGAAAAGTCTAACTCCACTATGACACACAACTTAAGGGTATAGAATTACCAAATTATCCATTTAAAAATAGTAGGAACGACGATATGATGACTCCTTGGAAATACGTCTTGTATATCTGAAAAGGTCGATTCTCAGTAGGGTACAAAATATCCCTTAATTCTTAATCAAATTTTTATTTGGTATCTGTCCATTTGACTTAGCAGACGTTGATATGTGTTTATCTGACTACTCCTTAAAATTGCATTTTTGTTGATTTCTTTATGTTTCTAGTTGGGAAAGTATAAATTTTCCTATGTTATTCTATATATAAAGATTCAGTATTAAAACTTATTTCTTATTTAGAGAGATTACTTCAAACGTATTTCATATTATTGCGAACTATGAAATTCAAGGCCACCATGATGAACCAAATCTTCAACTTGAAATCATTTAAAAATGAGTGATCCCAATGCATTTTAGTTTTGTTTTGGGGTTATTTTTAGTGTTTTTTAGCCGGTCCAAAACAAAGTACTTTTGGACAAAAGCTTTATGTTTGGTTCAAAATATACTGAAATAACGGCAATAATATTTGTTAGCTTTCAAGTTTTCAAAGCTCTATCCTTCAATTATCTCACTTTGCCTTTACAACAACTCCACCTACTAAGACAAATATTTTTATCTCCCTTTTAAAGATATGAACATTAAGATACCAAGGGGTTTAAAAGTCATATCACAGGTATCCAATTAGGTTTGCTGAATATAAGGAGGAATGAAATAGCAAAACTATTATGGGGCTGGCCCGGTGGTGCAGCGATTAAGTTGGCACATTCCACTTAGGCGGCCCGGGGTTCACAGGTTCGGATCCCAGGTGCGGACATGGCACCACTTGGCAGGCCATGCTGTGGTAGGCGTCCCACATATTAAGTAGAGGAAGGTGGGCATGGGTGTTAGCTCAGGGCCAGTCTTCCTCAGCAAAAAGAGGAGGATTGGCAGCTGATGTTAGCTCAGGGCTAATCTTCCTCAAAAAAAAAAAAAAAAAAGAGATAGCAAATTTTTATCTTTTTAGGAACTTGAGATAAAGGAAAAGAATACGCTGAATTAATTGAGAGAACCATTATCTCTGTGGAAGCTAAAGGAACTTGGCTGGTGTCCTCTGTTAACTTCTAGATTCCAAAATAGGCCCCTTACTGTACATTAATTGCAACCCAGATCTCAGGAAATACTTCCTGGTTTCCCAGGATTCCACAGTACAGTATTGCTAGATATATTCGACAATTATTTCTCTGAATCACTACACTCAACAATTTGAGAATAATGAAACAGCCAACATTTGAACCACACATAATTTTTGATATATAATACGTCATCACACTACGCTCCACGTTACTGTCTCTATTTTTAAAATGACGAAAGTAAACCTCTAGGAGGTAAGTAATTTACTGTAAGTCACAGGGCTAGTCAGTGCCACATTTGGAACTCAACCCCAGGTCTTCTCCCCTTAAATCCTGCACTTTTTCTCACTATTTTGGCGAGCTAGTTCTCCCATGGCACTTAGCATTTTGCCTCAGAGAAGTTGGTTAATCACTCCATAACTTGAGAAGTTCTTACATACACTTTATCTCATTTGATTTTCCCAGCAGCCCCAGAGAGAAGATAGAAATTATGTCCATTATAAAAATGAGGAAATTGAAGCTTCGAAAAGGTCAACTTACTTGTTAAGAGTCTTCCAACTAGCAAATAGAGTGGGCACTCGGAGCAAGTGTTCTGGCTTCTATGCTAGTGAACATCCACCCCTACAGTCCAACAGATTTCTCACTTTCTACCTTTTGAGTTCTTATCCTGTGGTGCAAGAACACAAGGAAATCAAGAGGAAAGAATAAGAGTGAGTTAGACTAGGCCTTGCCTCCTACGCGTCCCTGAACCTGACAATCCACATACCAGCACCAGCCTTCCTGGTACCTGCCCATGGACCACGAGGGATGGGAAGTGGAGAAAAGAAGAGGAAGCAGCAGGACAAGATCTGAGCTGTTTATACACAAAACAAGGCACCCCAGGAAAAAGGAGATTACTAGAACATTGGACCCAGTGAGATTATGCATCTTTAAAGGAAAAAAGAAGAAGAAAAGTTAAATGACTTGGCCAGCAGCAAAAAGAGACCTGAAGCAAAATGTGACAGGGAATGGTAGGTTGCGGGAGTTCTTAGACTCCGCCCAAGGTCTCAAAAGGAGCCCTCCTGCATGGCCACAGGGTGGGTGCTGGCAGTGGGGAGATCCTGGCTCGGTCATCACACAGAGGATGAAGCCAAGGCAAGACCACACAGAATGCCAGGCTAAAGGACAGGGCCTGTCTGGAGCAAGGGACTGAACTAAAATTGACACACGGACACTTCATTGCCACAGCAGCCCTGACCTCAGACACTCCCAAAGCCACTGCTAGCAGCCAGCATCCACATTTTAGGTGCAGCTTTCCTTTTTAAGGAAAAAAGAACATGTTGATCTGCTCGGTAACTGCATTATATGTGGCTTCACAGCTTCAACAATAGCCAAGAAAGTCAAAATCCTAGCTGGCATAGGGGACACTGCGCACCCTCCTACAGAGGTGGGGAAGCTGCCCAACAAGAAACATCTGGAGCACAGTTCTCTACCCCAAGGCCTGGCAGGCTTTCATGCCTTTGCTGAGCTGTTCCTTGGGTTTATTTTTCATGACTTGCCCCAAGTAACTCTTAGGGACATTATCAGGAAGATGAGGGAAGGCAAATACTCTGTAAATGTATGTCCTAGGAGCACCAATGCTTAAATTATACACTTAAAATCATTATATAAAATATAATTTGGTATTGTTTTGTTGTTATCCACAAGAGAGTAAGTAAACATTGATAAAATAATGTTTCATATTTAAAAAGCAAACTTGAAGAGACAGCTACATGTTGCCCAGTGAGTACCTGGCTTGGTGTCAAGTACTTGACAGGTCATTTTACAATTCAATAACCACAAGACACTGTGAGGCAGCTGTTATTATACCCACTTCCCACATAAGCAAACTGAGGCCTCCAGAAGTGAAATAATTTGCCTAGCATTGGGGAAACCAGTATTCAAACCTAAGATCTCAGGTGAAATCACAGTTCCAGTAAACAAACAATCAACACCTCAGAAAGGAAGCATTCCCATTGTGTCTGGAAGATACCAGGTCTTCTCCCAAACTCAACACTTTGAAGGGCCAGGACCTTTGAAGATGGTATGCTGGTGCAATGCTGCTGCTTGGAAGATTAGAGCTATAGTTTAAAAAGTCTAGAATTTGGTAAAATGGAAGGGTAGGCAACCCATAAAGGTTGGCTGCATTAATTTACCATGGGCACCAGGACTTTTGCACAGAGTCAAATACACAAGCATTCTGAGACAAAACCACGTTCACTGACTGGCAGTCCCTTCAATTTTATAAAACACACATACAAAGGGGCCGGCTCTGTGGCACAGTGGTTAAGTTTGGTGCGCTCTGCCTTGGCAGCCCAGGTTTGCAGGTTCAGATCCCAGGCACAGACCTACACCACTCATCAGCCATGCTGTGGCGGTGACCCACATATAAAGTGGAGGAAGATTGGCACAGATGTTAGCTCAGGGCTAATCTTACTTGGCAAACAAAAACAAAAACAAAACATCACAGATACGAAGATTATGAAAATTAAACTACAAATGCTTAATAAAAAAATTGTTGAAAGAATGCTTGAAGCTTAATTTGCACAGAGCTTAACTGTTTGCAAAATGCTTATCAAACTACAAATCCAAAGAAGGACTCTGCTGTAACCCTACAAACATAGAACATTGGGGTCGTTTCACTGGGATGGAATGGCAGTAATGGTTAATGAGCGTCATGGTGTATATTCACAAGACAGCATTCTCAAAAATATGGAAGACTATGAGACTCCTGAGGTTTTGGTCCCTGAATCACTGTCAAAAAATATGTCACTTCTACTAATGGTGAAGAATAGACAAGGAAGAAAAATTAGTCACCGTTCCCAGAATATCACTCTTTGCGCACACTCTCAAAGAGGCGTCTGCTTATGTGGCAGCTGTGATTCCCTTTCCGCTCCCTACCACCCTCTGGTGTTGTTTAAAAATGATGAAAGAGACAATAGCTCCACAAAAGTTATATTCTCAAGCCAAATGTCACTGGCACGGCTGGGGCAAAACTAGAAGTGATGGAGGGGGAAACATCTCACATCACAGATCTGCTCCGATGAGGGGATGTGGACAAACGGAGGGGACACTCCTTGGGTGACGGAAGGGCTTTGTTAATGTCAGTGACGGAGCCATGACCACATGACCGAGGGATTTTCGCCTCTGGCCTTCGTAGGTAGGAGAACAACTCAGAAGGTCTTGTTTTTAAATACAGCCATGTAAGCAGCTTTGTTTTCCACACTCGAAGACATTCCTAGAGGCTGCCTGCAGGCTGGGAAATGGTTGAAAACGTGCTCCTTTTCTCCCTTTGTAATCACTGACAGATATTTTCCATCATCTTCCTGGTGGTTGAGCGCTTGGGTATTTTTCTTCCCCTTTCACAGTCCTGTTTATGAAAATCAGCAGCTAGTTGATAGCAGGGAAAGAAGCTCCAGGTGTTGGGGAAAGAAAACTCTCCATAATTAGCATTTTCCCTTTGAAATATCATCATATTCCTGAAATACTGTGACTCGAGTATCCTTAATTTTCTGCAAACTTTTATTTTGCAATGTGAACAAGAGCCTTAAGCTTACGGAAGAATCAACTCACAGGAGAAAGACTAGCAACCTGGAGCTCGAGACAACTATGTCCTTTAAAACCCCAGCACTTAAACACACAGACATGGATATACAAACAACTTTAAGGTCAAGGGACCAGGTTCACACACAGTGACCCACAACAAAGGACTATGTGCCCATCCCAAAAGGCTGCAGAAACACACTAAGAAGGATTTCTGATGAACAGGTGTTTCAGGCAGAGAAATACCTCTAGGTTTCAAAAATACATTTTAAAGATCAATTTCTAGTATATTTTAAATATACAAAAAACGAATCTCTGGATTTTAAGGATATGAAAGCTGTTCGTGGATACTGACTTTGTTAGAACTGCAATAGATCTTAGACATCATTTTTTCCAAGTAAAAAGAATATATACATATACATTATATATATACACACATATACACACACACACTTTTTTTTTTTTAAGGTATGCTTTTTTAGGTGAGGAAGATTGGCCTTGAGCTAACATCTGTTGCCAATCTTCCTGTTTTTTTTTTTTTCTCCCCAAAGCCCCAATACACAGCTGTATATCCCAGATGTAAGTCCTTGGAGTTCTTCTATGTGGGGCAACACCACCACATGGCTTGCTGAGCAGTGTATAGGTCCACGCCCAGGATGCGAACCTGCAAGCCCTAGGCTGCTGAAGTAGAGTGCGCAAACTTAACCACTATGCCACCAGGCCGGCCCCCCAAGTAATAGATTTTGACGTAGTTTTTTTGGTGCAAGCATCAGATTATTACTGTTCTGACATGGGAACTATTTTTGACCGGTCCTTAAGAAAAACCTGGAAAATTTTAGCTGCTTTTTAAAAAAAAAACTACCAAAAAAGCCATGCAACAGACACCCCTCATTCTATACTTGGTGGGTCAGGGCCAGGCTGGATTAAGGGAAGTTATGGAAATGAGGTGAGTACATTGTTTGGTAAATAAAACCAGTGGTTACATTGTGATGCGACGCCATCTGGTCAACCTCTGTTTTATAGATGAGGCCCAGAGAAGTAAGTGACTAGCCTCAGCTAGGAAGTAGAAGAGCCAAGACTTGCTCAGGTTTCCTCTCTCCAAATCTAAGCTCTTTCCACTGTTAGATTCTTCCTACGGATCAGTGACATTTTTTACTTCCATTATGTGTAAGGTAGCTGGACTTTCTTTGTCCAGCTGGCTAAACAGCATTAGCTTGTTTTCATGCTGCCGCTTGTACACTCTTGTTTGAATGCATTTGCACACTATTATGCAACGTATATGAGTTCTCTATTCCTGCGTAACAAACTACTACAAACTTAGTGGCTTCAACAACAAGCATTCATTAGCTCACAGTTCTTTAGAAATCCAGCACATCATGGCTGGGTTCTCTGTTCAGCATATCACAAGGCTGAAATCTAGGTGTTTGCTGGACTGAGTTCTCACCTAGAGGTTCTAGAAAAAAAATCCCACTTCCAAGCTTATTCTTATCGTTGGCAAAATTCAGTACTTCATGGTTATAGGACTGAGATCCCATTTCCTTGTTGGCAGGCATCTTCTAGAATGCCTGCATGCCTTGGCACATGGCTCCCTCCATTTTCAAGCCAGCAAAGTGCACTGAACAAGTATGCTCTCTTCAGTCAGCAAGACAGAACTCTGCTTTTAAAGAGCTGACGTGATTAGGTCAGGTTTCCCTGGATAATCTCCCCATTTTAAGGTTAACTGAAATCCATTGTATTCACAGGCCCAGGGATTATTCCGGGGGCATATGCGGTAGGGGTCAGGGAAGGGATCTTGCGGGCAATAGAATTCTGCCTTCCACACAATGCTATAAGAACATGTTTACTTTCCTCCCAACATTGCCTCATTACAAAACAATTCTGTCTGAAATATCAGTGATGGAGCAACATGGACACAATTTACAGAAACAGAACACAAGAACCAAGCATATTCTATTGCTTGAAACTGGGAATAAGAGAGTGATTCCTTTCACTTCAATCATTGCATCAATGAGGGTGGAAAACAAAGGAGGGTGATCTGGGGTCATGGCTTTACTAGAGTGGTACAGTGATAGGGTTGGTTCTACAGAAGCAGCTTTCCATCACCTACAACATGAGATAGATTGTAAGAACACACCTGATCAAGAACGCCACCTGAGCTCCCCTCCCTCCATCTGTGGGTTAATGTCTATCCAACTAGTTTCCTTAAGGTAGGAGCCACAGTATATCAACTCTGAGGACAAGCACGATACCGAGCACACACTTGGTCCTCAGTAAGTATATGTGCAAATGAACTTTTGGTCAGAGGGGAGTGCCGATATATGTTGATGATCCTACAAAATTAGTCAACCATCTCCCAGCAACAAATACACAGCCACGAGAAAAGGGGATCAGAAACTTCCTGTTAAAGATGAACACTACCTCACTTCCTTTCACATTATAATCCATTAAAATTTTTAAAATGCAGAAATCCACAAGGATAATAGACCAGGATGACAACAGCAACGACATTCTGGAAGCTAGAAAGCAGACTGAGGAGTGGCGAGTGAAGGCAGGATCCTCAGCTAGCCATGGGGAAAGCAGAACCATCCAAAGGCTTCCAAGTTCCTCTGGAGGCAGAGTTTGTTAGAAATGCAGAATCTCAGATCCCACCCCAGACCCACCAAATCAGAACACGCACCTTAACAAATCATCAGGTACTTCACATGCATATTAACTTTAGCACTCATTTAGTTCAATCCTTTCTTTCTGAACACGTATCTAATTTCAAGTGTTCCAGGAATTCCAAATTCAAAAAAGAAAACGGCAACTTTAGCTCTTGTATCAGAAATGCAAGTGAGAAAAATGTCTGTACACAAGACATACAAGTACCACAAATTAGAAAATCTAATTGGACTTGGGGTGGGTTTTTTTTTTCGCATTAAATGTAATAATTTATCAAAAATCGTGTACATTTTTTAAGAAGTTGGTGTAATATTAAACATATTTGTAACTTATGTTGCACGTATAAACATTGAAAATTAGCTAAAATGACAGATTCGTTTTACATTATTATAACTTGTGAGTTTTAAAATAGTATTAGCGTTTTTTCCCCTTTGTTGTAGTTTTTCTCAATTTTAATTGTGGTAAGTTTTAAGCATACCATTCATTTAGTGGCATGATATACATTCACACTGCTGTGCTACCATCACCACCATCCAGTCACAGAATTCTTTCATTCTACAAAACAAACTCTGTACCCGTTTAACATTAACTTCCCATTCCCCAACCCCAGCCCCCGGCAACCACCAGTCTACTGTCTCTATGAATTACTACTCCAGGTACTTCATTTAAGTGGAATCATATAATACTTGTTCTTTTGTGACTAGCCTTATTTCATTTAGCATACTGTTCTTAAGGTTCATCCATGTGTAGCATGTGCCAGAATTTCTTTCCTTTTTAAGGCTGAATAATATTCCACTCTGTGCATACCACATTTTGTTGATGGACACCTGGGTTGCTTCCATCTTTTGACTATTGTGTGGACTTTTTAAACTCTTTTTGCCCCCATTAAAAAAGCAAATCTGTCTTTTTGAGATGACAGAAACTTCTATTTTGGTTTTAGGGGAAAAAAATCTATCCTTTCTGGCAACACAGAGACAGATGTTGACCACAGGAACTAAGAGACAAAGGATTACCATGCCTTTGAAACTGCGGGTCTTTCAGGGCCAAGGCAATAAAAAACACATTCACCTTTCAAGATAACACACATCTTCTTCTCCCCAACATGGCTGGACCACCCTCATTTTCTCAGAGGTACTTAAAAAAATAATAATTCTCGTTACCTACTTGGGAGAAGAGTGGAGAGAAAGCTCATCTGAATTAGTGAAAGTACTGAACCAGGTTTTTTAAAGTAAAGCAATTTCATGACTTTCAACCTGTGAGAAGCCGTCAAATTGATGGAGCCTGAGGCTCATATTTTAATGAACACAGGAGAATCATATATAATTACCATATCAAGTGCTACTATGGAAATGGAGACTTCTGAAGGACTTGAGGACTCTTGAAAATAGTTTACACTCTAGGATTTTTAAACACCTCACCACATCCACAATATCACTTAGCTATTAATTCAAAGCATTGATAGCGTTTTACCAAGCAAAGATAAGCTTGAGCCCAATGTGAGATTTAACAGGTATTATCTTTTAATTTATATTAAAATTCTTTACTCTGAATAAGTTTAAGAAGAAAATTGAAAACATTTGAAGGAAAAACGAAAGCAGATTTACAACTGACAGATATATTTTTGCTATCTAGGTCTAGGTAAATTCTTAGCTTATGTATTTGCAACTAACAAAATTAGCAAGAGAAAGGGAAAAAAAGAGAAATAATTCCCAACCCTACAATATAAGCTTAGGGAAAAGAGGAAAGCAATAACCTGACCAGATTTTTGTCAGAGGAATAACTGATCAAAGACAAAGGCAAACTAGAAAACAATGAATTATCAAAAAACCCAAGAAAATCCCTCAAGCTGGACCATGTTTCATGTTGGACGGTTGTCTATTATTTAGGTCCATTCCTTAACTTCAAAAGTATAGTAAGAAACGTCTGCAGCTTTGAATCACTGAACGATAGCATACAAACAAATTCATCCTCTCTCTCATTTATTTTCCCTGAACATTTTCAAATTGACAAATGCTAGAATTCATCAAGATCATTACCCCCACCTGGATTTGGCATCCTAAAAGGAGAAAAAACACATTCCTTTTCGATCTCATGAATATTCTGCAGAGATGCAAACAAACGTGCAATAAAAATAAACACAAAGAAAGCTCTTAGAAACAGCACCTCTAGCCTATGGATATGGACCATTTTACATCTTAAGTAGTCTGTGAAGGCCTCTCAGGGTTAAAGATGGCGTGAACAGGGATCACAAATGTTTAAACTCCTTCCATTTCCATATCCCTGTGGCTCCATCTTGGGAGCTGTGTGAAGAAAAAGAGGCTAGTTCTAAACTCTCTCAATTCCGTGGACTATGCTCACTTTGATGTTATCGGAGGAGGGTGGGGTCCAGAGAGAAAGTCATCCAACAGTGAGATATGAAAAGAATGAAAGAATTATCAAGGGGAAGAAAGTGAAGAGAGCTAGCAGATTGCTCTTAATTATTTTTTATCCCCCTAATTTATTTTTGCTTTTATTAAAAGGAAAAAAATAAGGCACACAAGCATTCTCAGAGAAAACTGATTCTTCTGCTTAGTGAGGCATATATTAAACATCTTTTAATTACTCAGAGTAGTCATTAGTGCCTACTACATGCTACCAAGAATAAGAATAACCCCTGGAAGGTAAGGTTCCCCACCCTCAGAGGGCTTCCATCCTGTTGGAGACAAAACCCATGCTTCTCTCCCTCTCCTTCTGGGGGAGTGTTGTTCATAGGTTAAAACCCCAAACACCCCAGTCCAGCAAACAAAGGTATTGGCAACAGGCATGGCTCTTGCCCCCAGTCACCCTTTGCCTTCACTATTCCCCACACACGCCAGGCTCCTTCTTACTTCCTGGTCTTTGCGCATGCTCTTTCATCTTTCTCATCTCCCCTTTAGCCCTCCTACTCCTGAAAAAAACCCTACTCGTCTTTCAGAATGCCAGTTTAAATATCACCTCCCCATAAAGACTTCAAATTCAACTGTTATTTATACTTCCTCTCCGTTCCAATAGTAATTGTCCCATGTATGATGAACTTCTGAGCACAAGTAGCATTGGTATTCTGTTCAAGAAGTCTGTGAGCCCATCAGCAGGAATGAGTTTCGTTTTGTGTACTTTTATCACAATATATGAGGCGATGTGTTATGCTCAATAAATGTTTGCTGAATCAGTTTAAAAACAACCCAAAAAAACTGGTGTAATTCCTTTGCTGTGTGTTGGCAGAAGCTTGCCATCTCTCCGGTTTACGCTCTCCCTGAGTACCCTCCACGCCCAGAGCCGCTTCTCACCCTGAGCATTTCTGATCTATGGACAAAGGCAGTGGTTGCCCAGCTGTGCATGAGAGATTCTGGAGGTTACGTCGGGAACTGGTGGGTTTCGTTTAAGAAGTCACAAGACGACTCTGATGAACAGCCAAGTGTGGAAACCACCGGACTTTGCATATTTTCCATTTTTATCAGTTCTAGTAGCCTAGCCTGTCAGTGACTGCTTCTAGATATTCTATGCCCATTTCATGATGGGCGTTTTCTTCTAGAATGATTCTAGAGCTTTCTGACTCACCAGGTCAACTTCTGATTAAGCAATGACAGGTGTGAATTCTTCCAGGGATGTCATTCCTTCATTTATTTTATTTGTTCAACAACAAGTTTTTACTTAGCTTCTTCCAAGGGCCAAGTGACACTTGGCTTCCTATAAAGGACTGCCCACTAATTTGATCTTGAACTCTTTCCTCCAAGGAAGATTTTTAAAGCATAGAGCAATTATGTATGATTCTAATTCAGGACAAAGTGGGCGGTAACTTACTTTTTTAGCTCTTAAGTGGGTGCTCATGGCCATATGCAGCCCCTGAGCATGGAGATTATATACTAAATATAGAACAGGGCTCATCTATACAGTATAATTGTGGATTTCAAAGTTTCAGTCGCCAAGCCACAAGAAATGAGAGAGCTTTCAGAGAAGTGGATTAGTTCAGCAAGTATTTTATACTCTCCCCCAAAAATCAGTTTTAAATAAATCAAGTTGCACCTGAGAAAATGCTAGACTCTTATCCCTACAAATTTATATATTTGATATTTTCTGCAGTCCATACTTAACTATTATTTGATTTTTTGCTCCCTGCTCAAAAGGCGACTGCTAGGGGCTGGCCCAGTGGCATAGCAGTTAAGACTGTGTGCTCCACTTCGGTAGCCCAGGGTTTGTGGGTTCAGATCCCAGGCACGGACCTATGCACCGCTTATCAAGCCATGCTGTGGCAGGTGTCCCACATGTGAAATAGAGGAAGATGGGCACAGATGTTAGCTCAGGGCCAGTCTTCCTCAGCAACAAGAGGACTGGCAGCAGATGTAGCTCAGGGCTAATCTTTTCTCAAAAAAAAAAAGTGACTGCTGATCGTCTTTTACTGAACTATTGTTACGGTTTTCCACGTACTTAAGCCCTTGGTGTGACACGCCTGTGCACCTGGAATCTCAATTAGTTCCAAGCAATATAAATAGAAAAAGCGGCCATTAGTGATGGATATGAAATAAACTGGCAGAGGGACAGTTTTAAAGAGTGAAAATAACAACGAAAACAAGAAGTCATAACACTGAACAGGATCTCATTTAGCCTGTGCAGAGGAAAGCGTGGTCTGTAAACCCCAGACATATCTAACACAGAGCACTTGTTCAAAAGCTCTAGTGCAACATCCGGCTTTTGTTCATGTCCATAAGTGACTTTTAGAGAAAAAAGAACCCAAAGCACATACAGAGGAAGCTGCTAAAACACTGACTTCTAATTAGATCGCTAACATCACTGAAGGAAAAGGAAAATGGATCTGTCTACTGTTTCCTTACAATCCGCTATGGCTTTATCTGAAACCTATAAACAAACATGCTAATACTGCACTGTACTGGAGTTCAAAAGTTCAGCAGTATCTGGAGAAATGGTTGCCCTATCCCGGAGGAGAGGACCGTCTGGGGGCTGCAGATGGGAGAAGGGGTATGGATGCTCCTCCCACTCAGACCATCTGCAAAAGCTTAGGTCTTTGCAACCGTGCTGACCTTCAGGCCCAGAGTCGTTACTCAAACTGCACCTGCCCAGGATTAAGTTTCCTGCTGGTGAATGATTGCTTCTTTCCTTTAGTCTGCAAACAGCTGTCACATGATCAAGTGGCAACTGAGGAGAGGGAGCCGGCCCCTCGCAAAGGGCTGAGCAGGACACCGACTTGGGTGATTCATCTCCTTCAAAGAGCTGTTCCTGAAAGGCTTTTGCATGTTTATATCACTTCTTGTTCAGCTCACAGATAATTAAAGCCTGTCAGAGACAGAGCTCCAACCTGGAAAACAGACTATCTCTATGACTCATTAGGGCTCATAAGAAAGAATGGGGCTCATTGTCTCTTTTCCCTCTGACCCCAAAGGCTGCTAAATCTATGGTTGCTAACCTTGCTAAAACCAAGGGAAAACTTTGGAAAGTAATGTGGCATCTCCTGTAACGAGAGAGACATCTGCATAGCAGAAATCAGTTACACCTGCTTGCTAGGCATTTTGCTAATCTAAATTATATGTCCACAGCATGCATAAAGCAACCTTGGGCAGCCATTTCATCAGTGATGGAGTAAACTCTTAGATGTACTTTCACTGTCAAAAAAAGCTTCTGGGGAAGAGGGATGAATTTACAGAACATTCGTACATAAAATTAGGAGACTGCACCCAAGAGTACATTGACAAAGGAGGACATCATTAAATGGCTATTCAAAGCAAAGTTCAAAATTATAAAAAGGGGTAAGATAAGAAATTTTGCTAGAATAACGACTTTGCCTCAAAAAGACAGTTCTGTATTTCATTTAAAGAAAATACACAGAGCTGCATGTATACAAAACATTTCCCAATGGTTAATCGAAACTCAGGATGCCTCCTTCAATCAGAGTGAACCAGCAGGGACGGAGGGTTGTCAAACCCTCCCCGACCTCCAGGGGCCACAAATCAATGCAGGGGTCAGAGTTGCTGGGCAGTGGCTCTTCTCCCAAGAATTTCAATCCTGAGTAGCAAGTAGCAAGGATGCCTTTGGAGTTTACACACACACACACCCTGGACAGCCAAAGTGTGATCCTGCTGGAACACCATCATGAGATTAGAGGACCATGCATTAAGTGGAAAAGCAGGCCTGTTTGCATCTGACTACAGAGTTATCAAAGGTAGAGAAATAAACTTAGGATTTGAGAAAATAATAAAGAAAGCACTTTTCATTACCTACCCACATCCCAGCTAGACCCAAAAGTGCCAACCTTGACTCTGAGCATAGGAGGACATTTAAAGGCTGACAGGAAGAAATTCTTATCTACTGCATTAGCACTTAATGTGGGTAAATGTCAACTGTTGGTGCCCAGGTGTTAAAAAGCATCTGCCTTACTTTTAAGCAATAAGACCAAACAGGCTGCACCCTTGTGATGATGGCAGAGCTCAAGTGAAGGCCAAGATCACTGTGAACACATGAGAAATACAATAATTCTTTCCAAGGGCCCTGACTGAAGTGCCTCATTTTAGATTACAAAATGGATTTTATACATTTCAGCGAGAAAGAAAAGAAAGAAAACAGGCGGATCAGTTTATTTTCTGAGCACAGTATTAATGACAAGATGACATCACCAACAGCCAATCAGAAAGCTCTCTGGTGTCTGGTGTTCTAACACCATTTCATATTTATGGATAAGCACCAGAAGGGTGTCAACCCTAAGCTGCATTTCCCTCCCTACTCACTTCTAAATAAAGTGCCTGCTTTCATTCAGCAGCCAAACTGCAAAAAAAAAAAAAAAAAAAAACTTCACAGTCTCTCTTCCTCCTCATCCCGGCCTGTTTTCTGACAATCCCAAGACAATAAGTGGAAGGCGGGGGAGAGTGGCTGGAACCTTGTGTCACTGCTTCCTGTAAAGCTGCTGAATGCACTCTGGAGCTTCAGAACAGTCCTTCGCTGGCAAATCAAAGCCAAGGCTTCATCTTCAAAACCCCTAAAAGCAGGAAGGAGAGACTATATGCAAAAGACAGGGTCAAAGGTCTCAGGGCTCTACTCAAGAATTGATGCAATCATTTTTCTCCTCCTATTTTTTTTTTTTTTAACTATTATCTACTCCCACCACTTCCTCCCCCTCTAAAGCAATTTTGAAGAAAGGAAGGAGAGAAGCTAGCCCTGATATGGTTAATCCTAGGCCAGTGTAGACAGAACAGTTCAGGAGTTCAGCTTCCCAATCCCCGAGACAGATGGAGGCTGAGTGACACCACGAGACCCCAGGAACAGGGCAATGGGGACAAAATCTGCATCTCTATGATGGTGACACTGTTCTCAAGGCTGATGCTAATTGCTGAGCTGCTGGGAGATGTGGTGGCCAGAACAGGAGCACGGCCCAAATTTGTCTCCCGTCTAAAATCAGCAGTCTGCATGAACAGAAATTGATAATGCAATTCAAATTCTAGGCAGCACACAGAAGATGTTTACGGCACCCATGAAAAATCCCTGCGACGTGCATCCTGCTCGCACACTTCTCCCAAAACTCCGTCTAGAGATGAATATAGCCCTTTTTCCTTTCCACACCCCAACCATCTGATGTATCAAGATTGCTGGATTGAGCCCAAAACCAGAATTATAACATGTAATAAAGATGCTTGGCCATGCAGCAAAGATGACAGAATTTGGCATGCTGGCCTAGAGCCAGAGTGACAGATCTTGAGCTGATGTTCCTTTCCTACAGACTTACCAATGTACAAGGAGGAAAAAAACTAATCTGCTCAGAACAAATTTAATGTCTACAAGCAATGTCTGCAAGTCCCAGATGCCAAAAACATGCAAACAACGTGCAAATAAAAACACGCAGATCAAGGGACTGCAGCCTGACCCTTTTCAGGATTAACATGGTTCAAGAGTAGAGTACTAAGTAGATTCGAAGGGGGAAGCAGAAGAGGATTTGGGGTCCTCCCTATTTGGGGGCATGTAATCAGAATCATTTAATGTCTCTTACCGCACCCATCTAAGCCAAAGCATCAAGATTCTCGCTGCCACATCTTAAAGCTTATATATTTGTACACAACCCACACCCACTCTTCTACTTGCAGAGTCCCCATACAAATCAGAAAGATCACAATATAAGGAAAAGACAGTTACGTGTGAAGCAAAGAAGAAAGGAATCTGACCTAAGACCTCTAAATCCTTAGGTCATTGGGGTCTTAGGCGAAGGGGGTAAAATGAAAAAAAAAAAAGTTTTAAATGCCTCATTTTAAAAAAAACACAAAGGGGGTAAAAAAAAAAAAAGTTCCTTTTGTCCCCTATGCTAAGGATGGGTGTTGTCATTTTCAAAGTTATAAAAATTCACAAAGGCAAAATCAAAAGTAAGACACGAAAACCTGAGGCCTCAACAGAAAACGAACAGATTAAAAGGCCATTAAGTATGCTGCTGGTATCATAAATCCAAAAATAAATATTTAAGTAAATGTCTCTAAAGGGCATTTTTCCCAACGCCCTTTTCTAAGGCAAATGGAATCCGTTCCAAAACCTACCCATTAGAAGCCCTTGTTTCTACTCTAATCTTGGTGCTCCATGTTAGTTGGCAGAAGAGAAAACTAATTTGGATCATCCGAAAATCATTTACATTTGGTTTTAGTTGTATTATATGGGGGTGGTAAGTTGGCAACTAATTTCCCTCCCTAATTAAGTTTAGTTTAGAATAATTTTAAATTTCATATTCCCTCAGCACAATCCAACTACCAACGGCAGACAGTGGCTGGCTGGCAACAGGAAAAAGCCAATTGTGGATTTTTTTTTTTTAATTGTCATAGATAACTTACCCACATGTAGCTAATCATGATGACAGAATTAGCCTCGGCTCAGGGTACAGTGCTGGTAAGCATGTGGAGGCCTAGATATACCAGTGACATCATGTGTGTGCAGCAAAGGTGTGACCAATGTGATCGGGTGTGAGAAGCATTGAGTGAGTCATCATAAGTAAAAAACACCTATTTCATTTGTTATAATCGTGCCTTCTTACTCCATGTTCCATGCTCATAACCCTGATCCTTTCCCCAGCTCTTCAAAGCTAAGGCTGTTGCTTCTATTTCTTAGGATCTCTAACTCCAATCTAACACACATTCACAACACACACTCATTAAAGTTGGAAATGGCAGGGTGAATTTGGACCCCAATTCTGATTCCAAGAGCTACACATTTAGACTACCTCCTAAGTCTTAAGAATATTTGGAGATTAATTGTTCAATGAGCTGATCCAGCAGTCACAGATGAACCCCGGCCAAGATTCTTGTTATTTATAAAAAGTGCAGAAAGCCCGCATATCTGTTTATGTATCACAGTATCTGCTTCCTCTGCCATCTTTACTAGGACTTCTTTTCTCCATATTACCAAGCAGTTGGGTATGTAAGCTATCTCATGAAGTATCTTTCTTACTCTTCATCTCACTCTAGCTTTTGTCTTTTCATTCAAATCAACCCACTTTTATGTTTTCTTTTTATGTAATCCCTTTACGGAACACAGAACCATGGTATCTGCTTCCGAAATTCATGAGAGGAAGTTTAGGAAAAGAAAGCATGTATGTGGAAGAAATATTCCCAAAATATGAGAATCATGCCATTAAGAACAACCATCTTCTCGCCCCTCCTCCACCTCAAGTAAAATTTCCTATAATCACGACCAATGGGAAAAGACAACTGTTTGGGACAAATAAATGTTCAAATCAAATATGGGTATTATTTCCATTACGTATTTGAAGTAGACAACACAAATTAAGATAGGTTTGAGGTTTCAGGAAAGAAAAACTTTAAATGTCATTTAAAAGACCCATTTTTAGATGCCTTGGCAATTTGGGGGGTGGGAGTAGGGGAGACACATTTCAGTTCCTATGAATCACGTTTTTTTTTTTTTTTTTTAAAGATTGGCACCTGGGCTAACAACTGTTGCCAATCTTTTTTTTCTTTTCTTCCTTTCTTTTTTTCTGCTTTATCTCCCCAAACCCCCCCCGTACACAGTTGTATATCCTAGTTGCAGGTCCTTCTAGTTGTGGGATGTGGGACGCCGCCTCAACATGGCCTTACGAGCAGTGCCATGTCCGCGCCCAAGATCCGAACCCTGGGCCACCGCAGTGGAATGCGCGAACTTAACCACTCGGCCACAGAGCCGGCCCCTGAATCCCTCCTGTTATTCACAACGCATGATCATTTGTTAGTCATTTTTACACATAGAGAAGACTGAAAGGCAATTTTATAAAAAAGTAAAGCCAAGGTCTCTGAATAGAAAGATTATATGGATAAAACCATCACTACAGCATAGCCTTCTGTTCCTAAGAAGATTCTTTATTTGACAAGAGGCAACTCTATTCCCTGTTCCTTGGATAAACAATGGAAACTTGACCCACTTGCAAAGCTTGTAGGGTAGACACATTTGTGCCTTACCATTTATCCAAAGTCCTGTCCCCCAAAACAGGAAGTAAATCACAGAGCTGAAGAACTACTCAATCGTTTTCAAAGGAAAAAGACAGAACTTCAGAGTTAACTTTTCATTCTGGAACAATATGCTCCAAGACAGGCGATTATAAACAGAATGAGCAATTTGACTAAGTCAGTTCTTATAAACATTTCATCTGAATGGTTGGCTCTCATTTCATGTGATTTAGTTTCCATGCAAAAATAGGGTCTCATGTGGGGAGCAGCAGATCCATAGCATATTCTCCTACATTCCCAGTTAAAATGCTATATCAGCATAGTGTTGACAACATCGATATAGTTGAGATTAAAGGAGGATACAGTTAAATCAACATTACGGGTCAAGTTTTCCACACACATGAGAAAGACAGAAAATGAATGAGTACAGAAAAGGACCAAGCACAGTGATGGTATAAAGCCCATTTCCTAACACAGGGTCCCTAAGTTCAATGTCCTAAAGCAGCCCTCTTGGTTTCCCTATTTACTGGATTCTTTAGTTCTTACCTTTTATCTAATTATAGTTAAGCCACTGGATTTGGAGAGAAAACTAGGATACGAATTTTATAAAAACATACAACAATTACTAAGATACTTATTTATCCAGGCATATAATTCCAATTGGCAACCATCACACTTTAGGAATCTAAGGGGCCTACCCCTGGCATTCATAGTACTTAGCTATTCAGTACAAAACAAGATGTCTATGCTTGGAATTTATCTTCTGCATTGCTGAGGGAGGAAAACATAACTACAGGTCATACTCAGAGGCCTGCTAATCCTTGCCTGTAAATCATCCCATTATAATATGAACAGCCAGAGAGATATCTGCACAAGTAATTCCTCAGTCCATTCGCCTATTCTAACAATCCAAAAATTCAGATACATCCTCCTATATATAATGAAAGAATTTTGCATTATAATAATACTTCATTATCCCTTAAGTATTTGTGACACTTTTTGTAAAATGGGGGTCACATTTTAAGTAACAGAGAAAAACTCATACATTGGAAAGAGGATTCATACCACTTAATGACATAGGGCTGTGGAAGCTCTGCCCTACCGAATCGTGCTTACCAAGGGGGTAAAAGGGGACGCACAGCCAGCCCTCACCTGCTTGTCCCTGGAGCCAGAAGGGACATCTTTTTCTAATTCATTCAAGTGTTTTGCAACCCTGTAACCTAAACAGCATAACTGGTATGTTATTTATCCAGAGTCAGATTTTAAATATATATACTATTAGAAAAACAAGACAAGCCCAATATGGAGTCGCTTACGCCAAGACCTACAACACCAAAATGAGACTCAAATCACAGTTTCAGCTCTCCCAGAAATGGACTCTTAAACCAGTCAATGAGGAATCACCTCATCAGCATTAGTTAGGTAATCTGCCTGACAAACCCCTGCCATCCCCTAAAGGAAAGGAAGCTTACAATAACCAATCTGCTTTTTGCCTAGTATAACTTCCTTGTTCCTGCTCCCTTCTGATTATAAAAATCTTTCATTCTCTACAGCTCCTCAGAATGCGTTTCTATCCGCTAGATTGGATGCTGCCTGATTCAAATCGATTTTTGCTCAAATAAACTCAAAAATTTTAATATGCCTCAGTTTATCTTTTAACAGTACACATACACTATATATGTATATATATGTATACATAGAAATATATATGTATATCATTTCAATATCAATAAGTTTGAGTCCATCCACTAGAATTCTGTAATAAATATATGTGAAAACATTGAGCTCATCACCTAGTACTTAGAAGGATCTCTACAAACAGTTCACAAGTCTAAATATTTGGAGTAAGGAAGAGGGAAGAGAAGATCACCAAGAAGAAGAAATGAAGATGAAGAAAATAAGAAGAGTCAATGCGAGGTAAAGAGAAGAAGAAAAATGGAATGAATGTCTATGGACAACACAGTTGAGACAGGAGAAGACTGGCAGGACTTGACTCACCCAAGGCTATCTTTAGCTTTCCCACTAACCCACGGGCTAAGTGATTTAGGTGATTTAAGCATGGAGAGTTAGAGAGACCAGAGTCATGGGTTCATCCGTATGTGAGTCACACTGTTTCTGTTCCAGGGCCATAGATTTTGTGCTTAATTCAAATTAGCATCTTGCATATGCCTTCAGTGGTCACGAGGGAGGCCAGAGCATGGAGGTGCATCCACAGAAATCCATCATCATTACCGAAGGGAGAAAAAAAAAAACCCTCAAGGTAGCTGGCTCTCCCTACAACGGTCCTTCAGGATCAAGTTTACCTAGCAATGAAAACACATTATTGAATCAAGATAGTTCGAACTCTCTGGCAGACCCAAGCTGCACAGCGCCCTCCTTGATTCGTATGTCACTGCTCTTGCTCCCAGGTTGGGGGGAAAGAGGCTTGCTTGACATCCTAAGCATTTGTGTATTACTACTGAGTTTCTTATATGAGCCCCAAGCATTCTTGTTCCCCCACAGGGCAGTCAGATAAACAAGTCTTCAAAATGACTCTTAAATTGAGAAGAAAATGTTCTCAATTGTTCAGACACTCTTCAAAATTAAATATCACTCACATTTATAGTCTTTTTCCCAAACTCCTGGAGTGATTGGTTTATATTACAGACTAAGGTCCCTGCAGTATTAAGTAAACCAAGCAGTTTGGGTACCTAACAACAATAATCACTAGCCTCGCTTCCTTATTAGTGGCTTTCTAGAGGAACTGCATTTCTTTTTTTAAAGAAAAAGTTTGCTTCAGGCTCAACTCTTACATACAAGCTTCAGTTTGTGGTGAAACAGTCTCGTTAGAAAGCCTCGAATGTTGGGAATTACGATGATGGAAATGCTGACACATTAGCCACAGCTGGCACTGCAAAAATGCTTTGAAATATGTTGACTCTCCCCTAGGAAGCCAGTCCCCAGAGCCTGGGACTCTGATTTTAAACTGTAAAAGTGAAAACTAACCAGCAGTCAAAACCTAGAGATCTTGGACTTCTAACTAAAGGTATTTAGTGTAGACTAAAACTTTTTTAAAAGAACTTGCCCCATTTGTTAAATTCTAAGAAGAGAAATACATAGATTTCACATACGGAATAAATTTACACTGCCATTTCTCATAATGGTAAAGAGAAAGAGGAGGGCAAAAGAGAAAGCTCTGATTTCTGACATGCAGAGGTCAGTGGCTAAAGACAGTCTATTTGTTTAACTTTACATCTTATTTGTAAGTTCAAATGTGAATGAGTGAAAAGGAAGGAATTGCATGGGAAATGACTTAGATAACAAAGCTAAAATCTCCTTACTGAAGCTACCTCAACCCTAATTATCATCATTTCAAAAGCTAGAGGATATGTTTTTTGTGTTTTTTTTTTTTTTGAGGAAGATTAGCCCTGAGCTAACTACTTCCAGTCCTCCTCTTTTTGCTGAGGAAGCCTGGCCCTGAGCTAACATCCGTACCCATCTTCTACTTTATATGTGGGACACCTACCACAGCATGGCTTTTGCCAAGCGGCGCCATGTCCCCACCCGGGATTTGAACCAGCGAACCCCAGGCTACCGAGAAGTGGAACGTGCGAACTTAACCGCTGCGCCACCGGGCCGGCCCTGGATGTGTATTCTTAAGAGGAAAGAAAATGCAAAGCCAAATTAAAAAAAAAAAAAAAAAAATCAACTGGTTTGCGGATCTTCATGATTAATAGATCTTATACATGCAATTTCTATGAACCACACTGATTTTGTAGACTGGCAGCTGTTTTCAGGATAACCTTCCCTACCACGTCATAAACCACGTTATTAGTCTCTTCCGGACCCATTCTTGGTCCCAAGGCTGGACTAAGCAGTAAAACAAGAGGCATGTTGTGTATCAGAAGGTTTACGGGTTCCCACGCTACACCCCAATTAAGCTTATTCAGCAACGATGTAACTATATTCCCTTTATCTGATTTTTCAAGTCATTCTGTCTTCAATAATCAAAACTGCCACGCCTAAAAGGAGCCTTGAATATTCTGGAAGTAAGATTTGCTTAGAAAGAGGGAGAAAAACAAGCCCATATACATATATATACTTTAAAGAAAGTTTCATGCACTCCCTGGGGGACAATCTCCACCGCTCCAACAGCTTCAGCTACCACCTGTAGAGAAATGATTCCTTCATTCTAATTTCTAGGAAGACTGCTCTCCTAAACTAAATCACACATGTATATAACTCAAATCCCCACTTACAGGTAAGGCAGAAAAGCATGCCCAAACCAGAAACCAGCCTAGCCACCTACCCTCCTGAATTCCTCAGCTTTATCAATGATCCCACCATCCACCCAGCCGGAAACCATCTCTAATCATAGTTTATCCCTCTTTTATTCTTTTGTTCCCCATATGTAATCACTACATTGCATCACTTTACCTTTTAAGAGCTCCTCTCTTCCATGTCTACACGTTCCATCGAACTTCTTTTTCTAGAGCATTACAAAAGAAACCTTACTGGTCCTGAGTCCCAAGTTCCTTCAACCTGCCTTCTAAATCCCATCAGGATATTATTTTTAACCCAAAAACCTGCTTCGGTTCCTCTATTTCTCTAAATTCTTAAAGGTTTTCCCCTGTCTATGGGAGTGAGTTCTCAAATGTTAGTGGGATGAGAATCATGTCTACGGTGGGGAGGGGAGACGACTTATACGGATTCCAGAGTCTTCCACAAGGAATTCAGTTTAGCTCAACAACTCTAACTAAAGTGACAGCAAGCTTCATGTCTCTGCCTCCGGTCAACATTTGGCTTTCCTCATTTTCTGGCTGCAGTAGTCTCTCCTTCTCAATGTTCTCTTTCTTTAGCTTTTACAACAAGACATTCTCCCAACTTGCTTACCACATCTCTCATTCCTTACTCTTAGTATCCTTTGCAACTCATCTCCTCTACCTGGCTATGAAATGTGGTTCAGCGAGCCTGTCCATAGGCTTTCTTCCTTTCTTAGTCTCTGCTCTTTCTCTAGTCAATCCCAAACACAGTTTCAATTACTATCTTTGTACTTTTACCTCGTCAAATTTGTATCTCCCACCCAGACCTCTGCTCTTCACTCCAAAGCTGTAACTCTAACCACCATTAAACATCTCCCTTAGATACGACAAAGGGGCTTAGTCAAATTGGTTCAACTGCCACCCATAGCATGACCATCCTTGCTCCTCCTCGGACCTCAGTCCTCCTCCTTGCTCAGTAAATGGACCAATATCAATCCAGCTGTAATGTCAGATATCTTGAGACCTCCTCTCACATCCAATCCTTCATAAAATTCTACTGAATATCTGGCTTGTTCACCAGTTTTGCTCCTAGTGCCCAGCACAGCACTTGATACAAAGTAGGTGCACAATAAATGTGTGTTGAATGAACGAATAACTTTTACAGAAATAGTGAACTATTTGTAGACATCTCTCTTCATTCCCCCATATCACTTTCTCTGGTATTCCTTCCACTCAGACACTCCACTTTCAGTCCCAAAACCTCGCAAATGTGTATGTACTCTTTCATTCTCAGCCAAAACGCCACTTCCTCAATACGGTTTCCCTTGACCTCCCCAGGACACACACTGGGCTCATTTCCCTCTGCTGTCATGGTGCTGTATTCATAGTGCCATGGCAACAACATCATTGCCTTGCAATGACTTGGCATGCTGACAGTCTTCCTTCCTTTGGATCTTAGCACATGGCAAATAGTAGGTAGGCTCAGCAAATATTTTTGAATGATTTAATTAATAGTTTGGATTCTGTCTCCACCCAGCTTACCGTACCTCTTCTATCCTGGAAGGGGTGGGACCCTGGGGGGCAGGCAAAAGACATCCAAGAGAAAGAGGAATGGCTAAGCCTGGAATGTTCCCATGGCCATGTAGACCCAGACACCACTGTCTTTTCCCCATCTTCTATTAGTAATGACAGCCTTGTTCCTTCCATTTCCCAAATATGGTAAAAGCCATGCAGGGGACTGGAGGGAAGAGGCATGTACACAACACAGCCACTATCCTACGAGACGGTGGCCGGAGCCTTTCAGGTAAGGATCAACAGGGCAGAGGTACGTTTTCCTGCCTGTGGGAAAAGTTGTTAGTAAAAGACTATATACACAAAGCTATTCAACCACAAGGCTGGAAGAGAATCAAAACAAGCCAGAACTTAATTAGAGTTGAAGATTTCCCGGCTGGGATCCATGTTAGGGATTGAGCTCCAAAAGCTATCACCAAGGAGGCAATTCCATCTCAGACAGGACAGGCCCCTGAGACCACCAGGCAGAGCTGGGGAGTCTTAAAATTTCACGTGATCCAGCATTCACAGCTTTTGTATTTTTTTTTCCTTAACCTAAATTCCAAGCACTGTTGAAACCCCTTGCTTCTAGCTGTTTGCTCCCTAACTCCTCTCTCCTTCCATAAATTAAATTAATGAGGAGTTTTCTAAAAGAGTACATTCTCTTAAAGGCTCTGTTATTCCGAAGTTAATGGCTCTGACACGTAGCCAGGCCAAACAGTCACAGGCAGCAATAACTCTTGCAACGGCTCCAAAACTTAGCCTCAAATGTCACCGAGTCCTACCCTGATCTTTCTTCTCCTTTGATTATCACTGGTTGCCTTCCTTCCTCCCCTATCATTTTATAGCAAACTCAAACGCATCAAAGAAACCAGTTAAGGACGTGAAGATTGAGAAACACATTCAATCTTAATGTTATGATCTTGTCTTTTCCTTCCCGCAACTTGTCTCTAAGAGAAAAGGACAAGTGTAAATTTGACGCCACAAAGAGCAAAACAACAAAATACATCTAAGGCAACAAGGAGGATGAGCATTTCTAAATGTCAGCACACTAATATAATACGTAGCACACACTTACTGCAAAGGATTGTGTCTTCTCTGTGATGGGTTAATAATTTTCAGCTGAGAAATGAGTGAACATGTATGCAATGAAGCTATCATGCAAACCTGACAGAAGCAATTGCTTCAAATCACCTTCCTAAACTAAACCCCCCCACCCCCGCCCGTGAGGGGATGATCCCAAAAAATATAAAAATGCAAGCCAAGTTTCAAGAGAATCTGATTTCCACATACATAAATGGGCCCAAGGTCAAAATAAACATACTGGTAATTATTCAAGTTCTTAAGCCTCAGATGCAAAAAATGATTAGACACGTTTATAAGTAGGCTTGTCTATCTTGAAAATAAAAAATAAATGTCATTTTCTGGATAAAATGGGTCCAAATTCCTGTGCCAACAATTTGACCTAAATATCTGGGCTGATATACCAAAATTTTAGTACATATGTTGCAAAGAGGAAGGGGAAAGAAAGAAAAAGACAGAAAGAAAAAGAAAGTTGTATTTGCTTCTTCTAACTGACCATGGCTTGTCTGAACCAGCAATAATTTTCAGTTTGTCCAAATACTCCATAAAACCGTGAGTCTGTCACCTAAAGGCTATCCAGATAAAATAACAGATACAGTGCTGAGACAGGTGAAGGGAGGCTGACACAAGGGGCAGACACCTAGGGGAGGGAACTTTTCTTAGCAAGCATGTATTTGTGAGATAAATGAGTAGACCTTGACAGGCAGTATGCAGGCTCTTCTGCTTAGTCTGGGCTGCCTTTCTCTATGAATAATTATAGAATCCTATTTATAAAGAATTCTAAGGTTTCCAAGGCATTGCCACATATATTTATCTCATTTGATGCCCCAGCGATCCATTAAGTAGGCATACCCATTTTACAGACAAGAAAAATCGAGGTTCAGGAAAGTTAAGTGACTTTCCTAAAGTGACACAACAAGTGACCAGGGAGCCACAATACCTATCTTCTGATTCCTTAGTAATAAATTACATTTTTTATATAAACTTCAAATTTGCAATAATAAGGAAAATAAAAGGAAGTTGCAAAAAGATGAACACCTAGTCAATTTCCAACTATTCCCCAAGTCAGGAATATCACAGGCAAAATTATATCCAGATAAGCAGATAGTGAGCTTGCGTCAAGATTGACATAAATTTATTTTTACTTAGTAATTATCTTTTAAGTCTATCTCCATACCCTATTCTATTTCCTACCATCACAAATATTTGTCTAGGCCATGGTAGAGAGTTTATTCTGACCCTGAACTTGTGATGTTACTGGCTGTTATTTCAACTGAAAACATATTCACCGGAGTACGGTGTGTTCCTTACCAACCCACCTCACCATGAGGTGAAAGTGCCTGGCACTCAGTGAAAAGAATGATCTGGTAATATTTAATATGAACACAGATATTTCTCTTCCCGTGCAATTCATTGTGCACACATCGTTAAGGATCAAAGCACAGGCAAACCAAAGAATGGAAAAGGAATTCAAAAACATCAAAGTTAATTATATTTGGTTGTCCCAATAGCTGTTACTCGTTCAATTAAGATGCTGCTTTGGCTAATCTTAAGTCAAGCTGTGCCTCTCAAAAAACTCCAAGCAATAAAAGCAAAAGTCAAAACATCTAAAGCTGACGTATTTTTTTTTCCCCTAATGAGTGCTCTGCATTTACTAGGACCTCCACGGCTCCTATCAATTGTGCAACTGTCTATTTATTCTTCACACCAGATCAAGCAGGACTAGCTCTCCAACACCCGGCACCTGGGTAAATCCTCAATAGACAGGTGGCCCAGGAAACCTCCATAACCTGGCTCCTCACTCAACCTATAAGCAAAAAAAAAAAAAAAAAACCCTACAGAGTAAGGAGGTGGAAACAAAATCCAACTATAGGCCTGCTCTGAAGTGTCTGAGGTTACAAGTGGCTTTTTGGTTCTTGGTTTCCTGGAAATGAAAACACTCCCATCATACCTCTATCTCCTTGCTCTTAATCGGTCCTGCGTACAACGGGCATAAGTTCTGTCTCTTAGTGACCGTGTCCTCTGCCTCATTATCCCCACTTCCAAACTTGGAGAGCAAGAATATTCATGGATTAATCTGCTCAATGGTACCATCTATGGGGTAAGGAACTCCTGGAGAGCTGGCTCTCCCACACAACGGCATATACTGTTAAACAGGAAAAGGACACTTCGGGGTTATGTCTGGTAAAAACTGGTAGAAGGAAAAACGTTAGAAAGCCACTGGCGGCAACAGTGCTTTACCATCTCTAGAATCCTTCCTTCTTCTCCACTAACACGTTTATTTTTTCAATCAAGGCAGGGGTGGGGATGGATGAGAGGGGAACCTCATTTTGCCCAGTACTTACTATGCACCAGAAACTAGATGGGGGCTTATAAATACTGTCTAATTAAAACCTTTCCACAAGCCTACAAAATAGGGAAAGAATCAAAATTTTGAGCTGGAACTCAAAGAGGGTTATTCCAAGTGCAGGTGCAGGAATTTAAGTCAGGACTGGTTCTCAAGAAAATCTGTGAGATTAACGGTTACCCGAGGGAAAGGGCATTGGAGAGTGGGCATAAGGGGTAAAGGGGCACACATATATGGTGATAAACAAATAGCAAGGTACAACTGAAATTTCACAATGTTATAAACTATTATGACCTCAACAAAATTTTAAAATTTTTAAAAATCTGTTAGTCCCTCCTAAAATTGTGACTTCCCTGAGTCCACATCTCTTAGATAAGTTCCGAGATGAGAAACGAGTGCAGCCATCAGCTTCCATATGCCCAACAGGCAAGCCCAGTTTGAATCCACTTCACAATTCTTCAAACAGCTTAGCCATGCTCTTCAACTTGCCGTACAGTTTTCAGTTCGTATGTCTTGTCACAGTGAAAAAAGCATTCCTTGACTCTTCCCTGGGTCTCTTCAAGTCCTTTATTTAAAAAAAAAAAAAAAAAAACCAACACCACCACTTGATCTAATATAGCAGTTTATTAAAGCAGTTCAAAAAATTTTCATGACCTAGCCATCTGTCTGTATCAAATAAATTAATTCTCCATACCGTGCTTCGACTTCTAAATCTCCCACAAATTGGCGATGGTTAAGGGCAAGAACACAGGGAAAGTTCAGGATCTTAATCACTCTCTCCATCACATCATGCAGAGAATTTGACTTGCAAAGTTCCCACACAAACTCCCTTTATGAGTGATGTAATGGAAGCTGCACACACCAAGCTTCTTTGAGAAATAAATCGACGAAACTGCTTTTTTCCTTTCATCACAGGTGCCTAACGCAAGACAACGAAACTCAGTTTTTCCGTGATTAGTTGAAACCTCTAGAATTCCTTACTGATTCGTTTAAAAGCGCGTTCCCCTGCGGAAAGTCTCGGGCAGACTGTACTCTTACATTCGATGGGCTGTATTTCACATGCTAGGAAACCAAGACCATTATAGAGATTCTTCATTAAACAAATATCACAAAGAGTGTGAGCGCATATATGCCGTTTTAGAACCTCGAGTGGTATTTTCTACTCCGAATCCTCTCCCAAGACCCACCTTAGATTGCTTTGTGAGAGATGATTCCACATCAATCATGTTTAAAAAGCCCTCAATGTCCCAAAGAACTGAAATTTCAGCCCCAACCCACCCTGAATACTGAATGCATCTGGCCCGGTCACACAGGCGGCATCCTCGCTGAAGAGGGTATGTGCGCCAAGGAGCATGATGTCGCTGAGCTCATACAATTTCTCGTTCATACCTGCAGAAGTTTTTCCTTGCAAATACACATCAATATGTTAGATATAGGATATCCCACTAAGGAACAGGCCCACTGAAGAAATGAGCAGATGGGTTCTCAGTTCCTCCTACAAATTTTATTAAGAAACTGGATCCAGAAGAGAAGAAGAGGTCTTTCTTCATATCTCAGTTTTCTCCCCTCCATTGACAGCATAATATGGTCCAGAAGAAGTTTTAAAAATCAACTGCTACCTTGAGATGAGGGACGGCACTAAATGAGGAGTATGTGAGTGGTTTTCTTAAATGTGTCTGAGAATCCTCTGAGAGGTGCTTGTTAAAAATGATTTCAAAATGCTTCCCCAGTGGGCTCTGATTCGGCAGGTCTACAGCTGAAGCCAGCAAGGAGCACTTTTATCAAGTGCCACAAGTGATCAGATGCCGGTGGTCCCAGGCCCACCCCTCGAGAAACCCCAGCAAGAGAGGTGAGGGCAGAGAATGAAAGCACCAAGTGAGAGACAGAGTTGAGTCAGGCCTTTGGAATTCTGAAGCGGTTTAGCTGTTGTTTATAGTCTATTCCATTGCTCCAACTGTAGAGCCTGTTCAGTTAAAAATTCACCAAACACATCACAGACAGAAAGAAGTCTGACATAAAAGCCCTGATAACACTAATGGTGGTAAAAGGGGTTTCTTTAAACAGGGCACCTGGCTTGTGCCTAGTTGCCTTCTTTCAAGATTTATCGAGGTCCAGCCTCTCTGCTTTCTTTGCTTCGGAGAACGAGGCCCTCCTCTTGGGTTACCAACACTTGAAACACCATTCCCCATCGCCATCAAAATCGGGCCAGTTCGTCTTTATTTCTGTTCTTTGTAAATTACACTTGCTATATTAGGCACGGTTATACTATTTTACATTTTAAACACCACATAAGTTTTTTCAGGTGAACCTTATACAAATGTGAGGTCGAAAAATGTACTAATGAGGCACTGATAAGATATAATCACATTCTTCACACACACACACACACACACACACACACACACTCTCTCTCTCTCTCTCACACTAAAGTGGAGACCTTAACAGATTTTTAAAAAAGAGAAAAACCTGAAGAACAGACTAACAAAACATCAACAGAGCTGAAGTAAATGGAGCACAAAAAAGTCTAAGTGACATAAAGGTATTATTTTAAGGGATTAATACTGTCCTATTAAACATTTATGAAACAGACATTTGTGAAGTGCTGTCAAAAACAGGAATGGAAATAGAACCCAGGACTCCAAATTTCCAGCTCTTGTCAATAAATCAGGCAATTTCCCTCCACAATCCAAAATAGCTGAAACGCTCTGGTTATTTTCTAACATATGCCTTAAATATTTATATTTTAAGTGCTTTCAGCTTATAGCCCACATTATAAACATTCATTACCATTTATGCAACTTCGTAAGTAACTCTAACTGCAAGGTCAGACCAAATACACATTTGGACAAAATCAACATTCCCAATCACAGACTGAGGTTGTGCCAATGTTTACTTGATAACCTGACACCCATACTCATTGGCCTGCCTTCCTCCTAAAGCAGTGTTCTTTAGGAGGCTCTCCTCCAGGGCAACAAAAGTATTAGAAGCCGGAAAGAGAGAAGCACAGTTGCAAAGATCCCAAGCTTAGAACCTGATAGAACTTACACAGTGGGAGAATTTCTCTCTTTGGTGGCTTGCGTTTCATGAGATCACATTAACTAATCGAGTCAACAAATACTTGTGCATATGCCCAGCACAGTTCTAGTCTGAAAATTCAAAGTCCCTGCCATATAGTGCTTACATTCTAGTAGACACACGGGCAGTAAACCAGTCAGCAAATAGTTACTATAATGTCAGAGAGTGTTAAGTGCCATGAAGGAAAACAAGATGGAGTAAGGGGGATAGAAAGGGACACAGGATTGCGGGGGACAATATTGCTATTTTACACGTTAGGGGGGATACAGAAAGCTCCTCTGAAGCCTTTAAGTCAAATGTTGACTAAATCCAACATCAAGAATAATATTATCTCCACCCCCCCAGTGTCACCAGCAATCACTGGTCAGTATGAAAAGCTGAAGGATGCTGATATGCACGTGACTTAATGAATATCTAGGAATTTTAACGAAGGAAAGGAAGAAACAGAAGAGGCTAGAGGGCTCCAGAAGCAAGGAAGCAAAGAGAAGAAAGAAAGAGGGGTGTGCCCTTTATCTGGCCCTATGCACTGAGCTGACCAAGATCTTTCCTAAGTCTGACTTACATGTAGAGGGCTGATTTACAAATCTGTTATAAAAGAAAAAACAAGAAGTCCAAGAAGAGCCATTGTTGAATAAATTCCTTTAGAGTTCTCTTTTTCAGGGCAAGAACCACATATCCTAACTGATCATACCACCAGATGCAAGTAACAAACATAAGTAATAAGATTTTACAGAGGTTATATCATTGCAATTTGATCAGATACTATTCTTTATTCTTAATAAAAGAAGGACAAGCTTCAAACACATTACTACTGTAATTCTCACTTAAAACATGCACATTTTGAAAGACACCAATATCCTATATTAAAAGGCAGGAAGCAACTGCCTCAGAAGTTTGCAAAGAGTGAAATAAATCCTCGTATGTGAAAGGAAATAAATATTTGAAGAGTCTGATGCTACAGGAAAACCATAATCTCTTTCAGATTAAAGGACATTTAAAAAGTCATCGCTGTCTAGTAACTGGGATTAGAGTCTGGTTAGAGCTTCAATCATTCGTGCTTTTAATCTGAAAGTGCTCCTTAAAAGCTGTAATGAATTAAACAATATACCACCCACAGAATCAATTGTAAAAATATACTGTAACTAAAAGCATAATGACTCCATTCACTTCCTTCCTCATCTTTCCATAATCCATTTGACCCCCTTCCTGTCACCTAATCTAATCATTGGCTGGGTTTCCATTAAGTTAAGATTCTCCCCCTTGTGCTCTCTGAAAGTGACTGCATTGGGTCTCCCAGATGTAAGGGACAATTTTATAAATGTCACCATCTACAACTGAATTGTTAAAATGTAAAGGAGACAGTGATTCAATTCTTGGCTGTGTGTTCCAAAAGTAGGGTGGTGATACATATGGAGTCTAGAAGGAAAGTTTAAAAATCTTTTTTCCAACACTATCCAATAACTGGAAATATTCTTAGACAGGTTTTCAAGCTTGATAAATACCTCCTCTTCTCATAGCACTACTTCTCTTACTATGACCCCCTCCACCATCGCCTCTACAACTGACAAAGTTTGCACAGCGCATTACAATTCCCAAGGCATTTTCACATACATTAATCTCCTCACAACAGCCTCGAGACCTTTTAATTATCTTAAATCACAAAAGTAAATTGCCCAGATGAAGATCTGGGGCAAAGAATTGCATACATGCGAGCTGGCTCATGGTTTCATCGAATCCTAAGCTAGTTGTTACCAAGGACAATTTTAGAATAAAATAATTTTGCTGCTGAGCTGACCCTCATCAACCTTTCCTCTGAACTTCTCAATTCATAGCCCGGGATACTAACTACCCTGCGTCTCCCGTCTCTAAAACTCTTCAAAGTTACTATCCAAAGGCAGATGTCCAGATAATTTGCCGCCTACACCATCAATTAACAATTTCATTTGATCTATATTATGGATAAAGAAAGATCTAATCTTTCGTCCAAGGTCACACACAGTTAATAATACTCCTTGTACAAACCTGGGTCTGCTGGCTTCTTTACCATAAAGCTAATCTAGCTGATGATTAAAGACAACAGTGGGGGGAAATATGACCCCAGGTAAGGCTTCGGCTGGCAAGTTGATTCACAACACAGCTTTAAAAGCAGAATTTAAATGGGTAAGATCAGAATACTCCTAAAGAAACTCCACGTCCAATCTCTTAGTAGCTTCGCTCAGTGGCCATATCACGGCCTAACTGAAGTGTAATTATTGCTGGCTGATTAATTCTTTCAGCAGTTTCTTGCTTACCAAACAAAATTAAAATTACATCTAAGAAGATAATAATGCTTAGGGCTTTTTTCTCCCCTTAGGAAACTTATAGCAATCATTTGACCCCATTCCCTGAAAATGCTTCTCTTTCAGGTTGTGTTTCTGTCTAGTTTAGTTGCGGGGAGGAAGAGTATAATCATTATAAACATAATAGCAACTTACATTTTGTATGGCTTTATCACTTGCAAATGCACTATATTATCCTACTTGATCCTTATAACTCATTGTGGAAGCAGTGTGGGAATTATTATCCATTTTCACAAATAATTAAGCGGAGGCTCAGACAGGTTAAGTCATCTGCCCAATGTCACTAGTCAGTAAGGGCAGAACAAGGTCACAAATCCAGGTCCTTTTGTCTCCAAGCCTTCAGGGCTCTTTTCTCTTTTCTTCCTTATTACTTGGTCAGAAATGCATCATCTAAGGAAATGTTCCAATGACCCCTATATGTCGCTCTACAGTAAATCCATCACCATGTACACCAGAAAAGTTTTCCGCTCTGTCTCTAGACTGCTTCTTTCTTACCCTTCCATCAAGATAACTCTGACACATTGTCCTACTTTTAGAGTGATAGAAGCAAACAGTACGAACTATGCAAAGATAGATGATCTCAAATGTCCAAGTTCTACTGAAAAACAGAACATGGTCCCCAAGACCTGTTTAATTGTGAAGCATATTGATGAATTCCTTAAACTAGTCAAGGGGGTGGATCTGTCACTCAGGCTTGTCATAGAGAAAAAGAAAAGAGAACAGAAGGTCTGGGATGGACGAAGGAAAGAGCACAGAACCTGGGAATGTGGAAGTGACTGGAAGCCCAAGCTGTGGACAGAATTGTGGCAGCCACCCCGACAATTCGACAATTCTTCTTTTCACCCATTGGTTGCAAAACATCCATTTACATCCATTAGGCGATTCAATTTATTTATCTATGTAGCTAGCTACTAAGAGCATCTCTGAAGCCAGGCGACATATTTCTTGGGATATTTTTCTTAAATGTTCCTGAAAGCTAGTTGGGCTATGTTTTGTTTAATCTGTCTTATAAGCACAGTTGGTTTTTTTAAACTTCAATTAGAAAATGGGTAAAAGGCACGAATAGACATTTCACAAACAGACTATATGGATGGCAAATAAGCACATGAAAACATGTTCATCACCAGCTATCAGAGAAATGCAAGTTAAATCTAAGGAGATAGCACTTCATATCTACCAGAACGATGAAAACAAAAAATAGCAACACCAAATGCTGGTGAGGATGCAGGGAAACTAGATCACTCATGCATTGCTGGTAGGAGTGTAAAATGGTACAGCTAATCTGGAAAATGGTTTGGCCATTTCTTTTAAAACTAAACATGCAACTACCATATGACCCAGCAATTTCACTCTTGGACATTTATCCCAGAGAAATGAAAACTTATGTTCACACAAAAACTTGTACACAGATGTTCAAAGCAGCTTCGTTCATAACAGCCCTAAACTGGAAACAGCCCAGATGTCCTTGAAGACGTGAATGGTTAAATGAACTGTGGTACACACACAGGACAGAATACTATCCCGCAATAAAAAGAAATGAACTATTGACACATGCAACTATTTGGATGAATCTCTAAGGAGTTAAGGTGAGTTAAAAAAGCCAGACTCAAATGTTATAAACTATATGATTCTATTTATATAAAGTTTTTTTTTTAGAAATGGAGAACCAATTAGTGGTTTCCAGGGGCTAGGGAATAGGAAGGGAGTGGTAGGAGGGAACTGGGTATAGCTATGAAAGAGCAACAAGAGGGATCTTTGTCTTGTTGGAACTGCCCAGCATCTTTACTGGGGTGGAAGACACACAAACCTACACATGTGATAAAATTATCTAGAAGAAATACACGCAAACACACATACATGAGTACAAGCAAAACTGTGGAAATCTAAGATTGGCAGATTGCAATGACGATATTAAGTTATGATATTGTACTACAGTTTTGCCAACTGTTACCATTGGGGGAAACTGGGTAAAGGCTGTATTCTTTCTTACAACCGCATGTGAATCTAAATTAAAATTTCCTTAAAAAATAGATCAATAAGTAGTATTTGCTACCTTAGCCATCTCAAAATAATATATTCGTTTTGCTTTCTTCTTTGAAACAAGACCACTCTTGTTTGCTTTATTCCTACACAATTGCTTATGATAACTGGCTTCCATTATACATACTGTGAAAACTATTCATTAAAATGAAGTTTATGAGTGAAAGAAGGCTTAAAGAGAACAGCGCATATTGTGAGACTTCATTTGCATGAAGCTGTAAGAGGCAAATCTAATTTATGAAGAAAATGAAACCCAGAACAGTGGTTGCCTACTGATACAGTGAGGCAGGGAGTGACTTGGAAGGAGCAGGAAAGAACTAGCTGGGGCAACAGTAACATTCTAGATCTTGACAGGAGGCCAAGTTACACAAGCGCATGCATTTATCAAAACTCTAACATACCAGTAAGACTCATGCATTTCATTGTATGTAAATTTTATATTAAAAAATCATAAATTGAAATTAAGCTTAGATTACTGGCTTTAGATCTGTTAGCTTTACATTCTTTCAGTTGAAGATTCTATGCAAGAAGATAACATCCATGCCTTTGACGTATCCATAGTCAACAAACTAAATGGGTAAAAAAAGTTTACAATTATCCATCTCGTATACATTTTTCTCAGAGAAAGGAAATTGCAATCAACAGAATAACCTTGAAGCAAATTCATATAAAAAGTATCATTAAATCAGACTAAATTAAATTAAAACAGATGTAATGAGGGCCCTCTGAAAGTAATTTTGGCTGATACTTTGTTTACATGCAATACAGATGTAGCAAGTACTGACCTCAGGCACTTTCTGGTGCTTTTATATTAATTATTACATGTGCTTTTTATATTCCAGCTCAAAATATCCTTTATAGGTCTGAGTAGCTAATATGCTTCTGCCAAGGTTACTTCAAATGAGTCTCAGATCCCACAAATGAAAAAAAAAATTCTATGAAATCCAAATATTGATTAAGATGTAGTATCATTTGGCCTGTAGTGAGAGTTACAGGTTTTGCTTCGCTTAACCATGATTTTACTCTATTTGGGATACTTATTTATTTTGGTAAAGTTACAAGAGGAGTGGTGGGCTGTTCTTAATTACAGTTATACCCAGTAAGACCAACCCTTTTCCCTTAACAGGTTTACACTGCAGAGACATGTCTGCTTAATTGGCCAGACAAGTCAAGACGCTGATGAAAATTATTCCTTGACCCTACCAACAAGTCACAGAGAAGATAATGCTAGAAACATCTAGTGCCTAGTATTCATTTTGGTCTTAAATTTTGCTCATGGTTCAGGCTCCATCACTAGTTCCCATTTTAGGTTAAATCAGTCTGAGAGTGGCAACATATACTTCACTGTCAATTTGTGGTCATGAGCTCTATCACCAAAAATATGAAGAAAATGTATATTCTTAACTACTCAATGAAATGAAGGAATGACTGAAATATATACAACTCTTAAAATAGTTCAGCCACAAATTTTGGATTGTTTCACACTATCTGTTAAAAATATTAAAATATATAAGATTTTAGCTTCATCTGTAGGGAAAGAAGTGGGGTTAAGCAACAAAATGAAGAGAAAGAAAAACTAGAGGAAATGAAAATCAGAAGTTGCACCTAGAAGAGCAGTTTCTCAGGCAAAGGTCAAGAAAGAGGTAGGAAGGAGATAATGATGTGTTCTGAAAACGTGTCTATTACAAAGACCCAAAAGATGAGCAGAAAGCTTGTGGATTTATTAGTAAGTTCAATATCAGTAATAAAAGGAAAACAGGTGCTAACAGAAGAATCAGCACACATGGGATCAGGCACGCGCAACTTCAACCCAAAGGCCAAGTATAGCTTCCCGATTTTCCCACTCAGACTGCGAGGAATTGAACTTTCATCTTTTATTTTGCTTGACCATCAATTTTACTGGGTTCCCAGAGCTGGCGGCAAGCTGCAAGACTCAGTAGGCTACCAGAGAGTCAAATAGAAAGTTTTATTCTTTCTCTAGTCATCAGAACCAGCCGAATCATTTGAGTTAACGCAGTACTACCCAGCTTCACTAAATAGTACCCAATTCACTAAGCAAGCAGACGGATTTGGAGATGGCCCTCAGATACACAACTTTGCCCTCTTCTCCTGTCCCCTATACTAAGAATTTTTTTTAATAAAAGGGCATAAAAATACCATAAATGCAGGATTTTATTCTATCCACCAAACAAAACTAGACGTGCCAGTTTCAGGTTCTAACAACCCCACTCAGGATGACATAAGCGGTCACGTCCTCCCCTTTCTACAGTTATTTTCACACAGTGTGCTTCTAGATGTTACTATCAGTTTGAAACCTCAGCCTCATTTCATTCCTCCTCCTGATATTAGTAGGCACTTCAGTACCACAAACTGTATTTTGTAGTCTAGCAGTCTCTGTGGCTGAACAGCCAGAGAACAGCCTGCTTCACGAAGAATCCTGCAACCTCCTGCTCTAAAAACATGGATCCAAAAACTGTCTAAGTCTTGAAGTAATCTGAGCAGTTCCTTCCACAGAAGAGGTTTAGATACAATCAGCATTGGCATATTCCAATGATGCCGTGTGATGGTTACCAACTAGGATGAGAAATAAGTCAGTTTCCCCCAGCCTAACTCCTCCCTCTCCACAAACCCTCTAAATGGCCTTGACCACAATTAAGTTTTTGAAAGGCATATGCCTGTTCACAGTAGGTAAGAGAGTGCATTGCACTATGAATGTTTATTTTTAAAACTCAGCGTTTCTTCACTGCCGAAGATCTACTCCACAATCCCTTCCTCCTCAGGCTGCAGAGCTTTATTCAGCCAGGGGGCCAACAAGTGCGGATATTTCAAGAAACCTAATCTCTTAATGACTGGTGTCAGAGAAGAGGAGGGCTGTGAAAGAGTCATCTTGAAATGAGCCTCCTCTCAGGTACACGTGAGTCCATGAATGCTAGCAGAGAGTCAGGATGGCCACCAACACGACATTAACATACTTTAATCTGGCAGCCCAGGGGTGTTCCGTCCAGAAAGGACGAGCTGTCCCTTCTCACACACACTCAAGCTCCACACTCCCGATTCTTCCATCATAGAAAGACACACTCATTATCTAAGGATAAACTCGGGCTTCCGGGTGTCCCAAAAAAATAAGTCCGTCTCGTAGTGTCTGTCGATGATGGAGGTAAGAAGTGCAGAAGATGACTAGGTAGAGGGGACCACTCACTGAAGGCTTATTGGAAGGTTGAGGTTTCAAGGCAGACTTTGTCAGTAACAGCAAATATCAATTACTGGACAGGGAAGGAGGGCAGCCTAGGCAGAGGGAAGAATGTGTGCAACGTGACCAAGAGAAAATGTGTCATGTGCAAAAAGAAGAGCAAATTCAAATTTTCAAGAATTATGGTGATGGCAAAGGGTATAAAATAGAGGGTGAGACAAAATTTAGGCAAGGTGTTTATTCATTTGACACACTGACCATCAACTATGCCTAAGTCACTAGTCTCAGGTACTGGAGTAAAAGTTTGAGAAAAAAATATAGGATCTTCCTTTTTGAAAGGAAACCAGCCCTCAGATACAGATACAGATTCAAACAACATCCTAAACATCAACGATATCATTGTAATTCCTTCCCAAAGAAGGGTAAACCTCTGCTGTGGTTTTTAAGTTAGAAAATCGGATCTGAAAGAAGGGGCTAGAATTCAGGTGGATTGAGGAAATCCTCAAGTTCAATTACCTTGTCACTGGCACGTCAAGATATGACAGCAGAATGGTGCCTATGGAAAGATCAAGACAAACCGGGTAGACACAAGTAAGTTTCTCTTTTCTGTGTCCTCATGAACAGTGACTTTCCCCAGAAACTAAGCAGAGCTCACACACAGCTCGAACGTAAGGTGCATTGCTCCAGGGCTGCCCTTCAGACCCAGAAAGAGGGGACAGACTGAGCTTTGTCCTCTGCCCTGCTTGAGCATGCAGACCCACTCCGAACCCTCCAACACTGGTGTTCATAATTAAGTCCGACCTGGGGGAGTCTGAGGAAAGAGCAGGTTCAAGGGCCCACAGGGGACCGGAAAGAAGGATCAGGGAGGGGGCTAGATTCTCCTGCTGTAAAACAAGCACAAACAGCCGTCTGAGTGCCTTTTTTTTTTTTTTTATGTTACAATGAATTGTTTTTCCTCCAGAAATCTCATCTGTGTTTTGCAAGTAATAAAGTCACACAAGGAGAATACAAGAAGGAAGAGGGCGATTTGGAACCAAGGAAGTTAATAGACTGCCCATCACTGTCTGGGTTGTTAATGGTGGCAGTTAAGGACAAGGGCTCAACACAGCAAAGACACCCAGTGTGCCCCTATACACCCACCTCACTCCTTCCACAGGGAGGTCATGTATCAAGAGCGACCTGGGATGGAGAAATGGCACTAGCTGACCTCCAGGTGTTGGCATTCGTCACAAGGAATCCCATAACCTCCACAGAGCCAGCTGCGGCCTATGGTTTGGGTCAGAGAGGTTTAAGGGAAAGGATCACAGAGCACCATCATTTCTTTCCACAAGGGAAGGCCCTGAAGTCAGAGAGGTTAAAATGACTGGTCCAAGACAGACAGTGGAAAGACCGAACCTCGGATCAAGGAATGGTCTCTGGTCTTCCTCCAGCTCAACAGGCCAGCTCCAAGATCCAAAGCTCAGCCAGGTATGAGTTACCCAGATCGCCTTCAGAGTCGAGAATTTACAACTCTGTGAGGTATCCCCATTTTACAGATGACGCAACTAAGGGACAGAAAGGTCAGCAACTCACAGGGCCAAGGTTGGAGCTTAGGAAGTTTGATTTCAGAGTGTGTAGCTCACTACCTCCTCTGGCAATCTGTTCTCTGTGGGTGCAGAGGTCGCGATGCTTCCATCATAGATTCTCTAAGCTGTGTTTCTACATGAGAATTACTAGTGATAACAAAGGTTAGTCTTAACGTCTCCTTCCCATTTTACATTTTCATTTCAGACAGACAGTATTACCCCTCCCCCCCATCCCCAAATATATATACCATAGTGTGTTTATATGCCACACACGATCTACAGAATGAGGCAGAGTGGCTCCAAAACTCACTCCCCAACCAGCTACTTCTGTTAGGTTTCAGAGGATGGTTATCTATGCAATTCATCTAGTTAACAATTCAGTGCTTCTTAAATTCCCTTCTAGGTATAAAGTACTGTAGGTTCTACCCAGAATGTTTTTATTCAGCCTAAAACATTCACTGATTACCCACTAAGGGCAAATATTTGGGGTATAATTGATATGTCCAAGCTTAACTAGTGATGGCCTTTGTTACAGCATTTCATCCTTACAAAGCAGTACTCCTAACGAAAGGCATTACAAGTGAGCAATAATCTCAGATATCTGACATTCACCCTTGAAAGGATTTAGGAAGAGGCTAAGTTGGGGAGTGATACCAAGAAAGATGAGGAAGAAGGAAAGTAGTGTAGACATAGGCAAGAAATAGGAGTATCTACTCGAAAATTTGTACCACTGCATGTTATGAGTGAAAAGCATGACAACCTGGCAACTTCCCCCTCAACCTTAACCTTTGGAAATTGGGAAAACAGAAAAAGGAGAGAGATTTTCATCATAAGATTCTAATTTCTAATATGCACGTTTTTAGGATTACAAGTGGGGGGATGG